>NC_057811.1:113788046-113873200 GCF_018294505.1 Triticum aestivum
CGCTCGATCGGGTTCAGTTAACAGCCATCGATCGATCGCTCGGGTTTAGTAACGCGTAGCCTGCAGTGCAATCGCTCGGGTTCAGTTAGAGCCCAACGCCTCGCTCGGGTTCAGTTAGAGCCAACGCCTCGCATACACGTGTGTACGTGTACGAGAGAAACGCGCATCGCTCGGCCCCCGACCTCCCACCGTAACCGGGAACTCCCCGAAATTTTCCTCCCCCTCGCTTCTACCACAGTTTTTTCCGTCATGGACGGCCCAAAGAATGTCATGCAGCTGCGTCTCCGGCCCGCCCAGGACGAAAAGCCCATTTTCTGTCATGATTTTTTGTCATAGAACTAGGAGCCCACCACATCTATGATGATACCGGGTTTTGTCACAATTATCGTCATAGCAGTGTCATAGGTATGACAGAAAAAATTTCGTTCGGCCCAAAATGTCACGGATGTGTCTTTTTTTGTAGTGCAAACTGATTCCGAACGACAGTTACAGACTAGTTCTTGTGTAGTTGCATTCGATTTTTTCCATTCTACTTCACTAAACATCTCCATATGGGATCCAAATACTTGTAGGAAATGCTAGAGATCTCAATTATGATGATGCACTAGGTCCATAGCTAGGACTTTGTGTATGTTCTCGAAATGCGTTTGTCGAGTGCTCATTAAGAAAGTTTCTATACAAGTTTCTGAACGAACTCCTTAAGAAAAGTTCTCCAAAATTGCATATGAAAGAATCCTTTGAAGCATCTGGCCGTCACAAATGTTTTACTGCTTGTGGAGCCAAAAAAGACTCCGTATGAGTCAGATGTCCATGTTTCAGTTAACACTGCACAAAACTGATGCTCATTAAGAAAGTTTTTATACAAGTTTCTGAAGAACTCCTTAAGAAAAGTTCTCCAAAAGTTCCCCATGAAAGAATCCTTTGAAGCATCTGGTCGTCACAAACGTTTTGACTACTTGTGGAGCCAAAACGGACTCCGTATGAGTCAGATATCCATGTTTCAGTTAACACTGCGCCAAACTGATTCCGAACGACAATTACAGACAAGTTCTTGTCTAGTTGCATTCGATTTTTTCCATTCTGTCAGTGCCAAAACCGGCGGATCTCGGGTAGGGGGTCCCGAACTGTGCGTCTAAGGCGGATGGTAACAGGAGGTGGGGGACACGATGTTTACCCAGGTTCAGGCCCTCTCGATGGAGGTAATACCCTACTTCCTGCTTGATTGATCTTGATGATATGAGTATTACAAGAGTTGATCTACCACGAGATCATAGAGGCTAAACCCTGGAAGCTAGCCTATGGTATGATTGTTCTTGTCATACGGACTAAACCCTCCGGTTTATATAGACACCGGAAGGGTCTAGGGTTACACAGAGTCGGTTACAAGGGAGGAGATCTACATATCCGTATTGCCAAGCTTGCCTTCCACGCCAAGGAGAGTCCCACCCGGACACGGGATGAAGTCTTCAATCTTGTATCTTCATAGTCCAACAGTCCGGCCAAAGGATATAGTCCGATTGTCCGAGGACCCCGTAATCCAGGACTCCCTCAGTAGTCCCTGAAGCAGGCTTCAATGACGATGAGTCCGGCGCACAGATTGTCTTCGGCATTGCAAGGCGGGTTCTTATCCAAATTCTGAGTACCTGTCGAGTAGTGTCCGGCTTCCCATGAATGTTGCGCTCCTCGGCTTCTGCGCCTAATAACGGCTATCCTCCACGTGTCGAGCGAATGCGAGGAGTCGGGGCATTTTTGCACTTGCTACCCTAACCATGTGAGTAAATCGTCTATTTAAGGGACCGGGGATCCTCAGATCCAGATCACACCATCCTCCCTCAGTGAGTATCCATCGGAGCGTGCCCGAAAAAATCCATCCTACCATAGCCGGTCGTCGCAGCTCCTCCTCTCGCTCCCGTAGCCCTAAGCCAGGAAACTGGAAGAAGTGTTTCGTCTCCCACAGACAGTTAGTAGAGTTACAAACCCAGGGGTTTCTTCCTCCTACGTATATGGTCCCCGTCCGAGCTGGACTAGCCACTTACAATGGCGGGGAATAAGCGGAGAGCTTTCCCAACCCATCCATGGGGGAGCGGGTATGCCTTGTCCCGTACTTGTTAAGGGGACTTGGATTTCCAATCCATCCGTTCCTCCGAGGGCTCTTGGAGTTCTACGGCCTCCAGCTGCATAATTTTACTCCGGCCTCCATATTACACATCGCAGGCTATGTCGCCCTTTGCGAGCTGTTTTTGGGCTGTGAAGCTCATTTCGAGCTATGGAAGAGGCTATTCTGCCTCGTACCCCGTACACAAGAGGGGTCGATATATCAAGTGGGCGGAGCCGAGATATGGCGCATCGCCAGGACCGGATATGTGTCCGGTACTCCAAAGAAGACATTCGAAGACTGGCCTTCGGAGTGGTTTTATATGGAGGACGTCCCCCTTCCGGACCCTGTTCGGATGGGCCTTCCTGAGTTTAATAACGCCCCTTTGAAGAAACGCCGCAGCTGGCGCCCTCGGAGCCCCCAGGAGGAAGATAACAGAGAGGTCCTTTACCTGATCAGCCGGATACAAACGCTGGCCAAATCAGGATTGACAATAGTCAAGGTTATGTCAATATGTATAATGCGGGGGGTGCAGCCACTTCAATATCGGGGACAACCCATGTGGCACTTCAATGGAGAAGACGATGCCACCCGCTGCGGTCGTAAAGGCCCGGACTCCGTCGCTGCTCTAGTGAAAATACTGTCCGATTTATACAAAGGAGAGGAAGAGGAGTTCATCCGTATCAAGCCACGGGATGGATTCTCCATGTACAACCCCCCAAACTGGGTGAGCTGCTACTTTTTACTCCAGACCTTCCTGCATTCTTTGTCATAAATATTTAACTTGCTATTTCAGAGCAGGAACTGCAAAAAGCTATGAGGGAGGTCCACAGCCCACCTCCACAACCAGAGGACCCTGACCGGGCCCTCGAGCCCGGACTCGAAGAGGATCCGGACACATTTGTGAAGCTTATTGACAGGACGTTCTATCAATTGAGCTGCGATGATACCATGGTGGCCATCATAGCCGATTATCCTGGACTACTCCGTTCATCGCATGTAATTAAAACCAGAGTCTCAACTTCCGAGAAGGATCCCTTTTTCTGCACTTCACCTACCGCACACATATGGTGTCTTACAGGGAAGGCCCTCGGGACGCCATGCCGAACCCGCAACGACTCGCGAACAAGGGGCACCGAAGCCGGGTAGGCTTAAAAGGAAGGCGGTCAGGACTGAGACGCCGTCGCAGAGGTATGAAACAGAACCCCGCTCCGTGGTTGTCTTCTTTTAAAATATAATAACGTCCATGTTTCCTAGTAGGAAAAACGCTCACCGGACTATATCCTGAGAGGTTGCCGGCCACGCCTCCACCAGCCGGGCTCCAGAGCCGTACCTAGAGGCGGACGCTAACATGGGGCCAACACCGGATGTTCCTCCTACAGAGGATGCGGATAGGTTGTCCGCTACGAATTCCGAAGTGGAGAGTGCCATGAATCACAGGCGCCGCCGGGCCGTACTCCGCGACGCTTGTTTCTCCCAAGAGGCGTTCGACGCCTTTAACTCAGGAGACGCGTACATCCGAGCTGCTCAAAATGGTCTTGCCAAAGCCACGGACCAGTATGTAAAAGATATACGGGTAAGAAAATCTAATAATTATGTATATCAGTAGCCCCTGAGACTTGAAACAGTTGGCACAACTGATTTAAGGATCATTGTTTGCATAGGTTCTTACGGAGAAGAATACCCGGTTGTCTCAAGAGCTGGAGGAGTGCAAAGCCCAGCTTCAGGCCGCAATTGCCGCAGTAAAGGAGTCCGAGAAGGCCCCATGTGGTAACACTTATTTCTATTGCAAAGAATGACAGGTACCAGGTAGTATGCGGCATGCATGCAAGTCTAACAATAGATTCTGCAGATGACTCCGGAGTGAATCCGGAGGTCGTGATAGGGGATGAGCCGCATGCTCAACGACAGCTAAAGGCTGGCGAGCGCGTGCTTACACGGGTTAGGCGGGAGAAAAACGATCTCCAGGACGCCAATATCCAGCTGGGCGTGGAACTGAAAGATGTTCGAGCCCAGCTTGCTGACTCCGTAAAGGAGAATAAGAGGCTTCGACGCGGCATTTTCAGTAAGTGCTTGAGCGAACTTTTAAAGAGTTCGGCGAAGAAACCGGCTAACAGAGTTATGTCTACAGGTATGCTAACGGGTCGTCCCGCGGAGGAGATGCCCGGGTCTGCGGGTGATCTTCTGCCAGAGCTCTCACAACTGCACGAACAAGTTTGGCAGGTGATGCAGGGCATTGCCCAAGCTTTCTGGCCATCCGTCTCCCTGCCAGGAAGCATGGGGGAGCTTGTAGAGAAGCTCAAGGGAGCGCGGCGGCGCTTCCGATTATGGAAGATATCAGCCTACCGACAAGGTGCGAGGGAAGCCTGGGCCATGGTGAAGACGCGATATACCAAGGCTGACCCGAACCACATGGCCGAGGTCGGACCTGTGGGGTCCGATGGGAAAGAGATCCTCGTCAGTTTGGTGTATGACCAAGTAGAATTAGCCGCAAAGTATTCCCAACAGGATTGTAGGCTAGACAACCTGTTGGATGGTATAGAAGAAGAATTTAGTCAGTCTAAGTGACTATGTACTTCAAGTGACATGTATTGTCCCTAGCCGGATTATAAATCATTTCTCATGGCGGACCTTTTCGCTTCGACCTCTGGACCCGACAGTCCGGAGTGTATCCGAATACCCGCTCAGTTATGTAAAAACCGGGGTACGCGTGGAAACCAGGCGTAGGGGTCATAAGTGCTTGAACAGACAAGTACCCAACTAGCTATGTTATATTACATGGATAGTAAGAAACATCTTCCAGGGTGAATAGTTCCGTTAAGGGTTCCTTTCCCTGGGTACGCATGCCCTAATGTGCATGTCCGAGCTGCGAAAAGAGACGCGGGATATAAACATCCGGGGCCATGTATTACAATAAATAAAGGTCATCTTTTGTTCACCGACCGAGTATTCCCTTAAGAACGCTAGCTTTTGGCTTCACCCAGTTTGAGGTACACATCCGGCTGACCCGGCAGTAACAATAGCAGAGGTGCTCCCCTTATGCCCTAGCCGAATTAACGGGAACGTAGGGCATAAACACAAGAGCCAGGCAACCCATCTTGCCCAAAACTTAAGTAATATCGATGCATATAATGGCGAAAAAAGGTACATGTGGAAGAATAACACATGTGTGGGGCATAGAGCCCGGAAAATAGTTATATTAAGCTTCTGTATAAGAAGCCCCCAGGTATAATGAGCACGGCTAGCGCGTCAAGATTGTGTAGTCAAGACACATTTTAGCCTTTTAAGGCCTTGAAGAAAAAGGGAAGAAAGAAAGAAATAAAAGACAGATAACGGATATATAAAAAAATTGACGGAGGTAAGGAGACAAACATAGAGTCCGGCACTAGGCATAGAACCTTCGGAGTCTGGCTGCGTTCCATGGGTTTGGCTCGAGTCGATTGTCCGATGTATCCCGCAGACGATACGCTCCACCGGTCAGAACTTGGTCAATAATGAAGGGACCTTCCCATTTGGGCTTGAGCGTGTTCTTTTTCTTCTCCGGTAGGCGTAGAACGAGTTCGCCGACGTTATAAGTTTTGGCCCGTACTTCTCTGCTTTGATACCTTCGAGCCTGTTGCTGATAAAATGTGGAACGGGCTTTTGCCACGTCACGCTCCTCCTCCAAGGCGTCCAAACTGTCCTGCCGATCAAGCTCGGCTTCTTTCTCTTCGTACATGCGCACTCGAGGTGAGTCATGAATTATGTCGCAGGGCAGTACTGCCTCTGCGCCGTACACTATAAAAAACGGTGTGTATCCGATAGTGCGATTCGGCGTGGTCTGCAGCCCCCATAGTACGGAGTCAAGCTCCTCTACCCAGTGCGTATCTGATTCCTTTAAGGATCGCACTAATATGGGTTTAATGCCGCTCATGATAAGACCATTTGCTCGCTCGACTTGCCGTTAGTTTGCGGGTGATAGACAGAAGCATAATCGAGCTTAATGCCCATGTTGCTGCACCAAATTTTTACCTCGTCGGCTGTAAAGTCCGAGCCGTTATCGGTGATGATGCTGTGGGGGACGCCGTAACGGTGTACAACCCCGGATATGAAGTCTATCACTGGTCCGGACTCGGCCATTTTAACTGGTTTGGCGTCTATCCATTTCGTGAATTTATCCACCATGACCAATAAGTATTTTTTCTTATGGCTTCCCCCTTTGAGGGGACCGACCATATCAAGCCCCCAGACCGCAAAGGGCCAAGTAATGGGGATTGTTTGGAGAGCGGTAGGCGACATATGGCTTTGATTTGCAAAAAGCTGGCAACCGACGCATCGTTGAACGAGATCCTGTGCGTCTGCTCGGGCCGTCGGCCAGTAAAAACCTGTACGGAAGGCCTTGCTTACCAGGGCCGGGCTGCGGCATGGTGGCCGCCAAGTCCAGCATGAATTTCTACCAAAAGTTGCCGTCCTTCCTCTTCGGAGATGCACCTTTGAAGGACTCCGGTAGCGCTTTTCTTATAAAGCTCTCCCTCGTGGACCTTGTAGGCTTTAGACCGCCGCACAATGCAACGTGCCTCGTTTGGGTCCCCAGGTAGTTTTTGCCTAGTTAGGTAGGCCAAGAAGGGTTCTGTCCACGGGGCGATGACAGCCATAATCACGTGGGCGGAAGGTGTTATTTCGGTGGTAGAGCCTCCGATTACGTCAGCGTGTTCGGGATCTGGCGTTGTGTCCAGGTCCGGACTATCATTTCCGGTCTCTCCTTCCCATACCACAGATGGCTTAAACAGCCTTTCCAAGAAGATATTAGGAGGGACCGGGTCGCACTTAGCTCCGATGCGGGCAAGGATATCCGCCGCCTGATTGTTTTCCCGGACCACATGGTGGAATTCAAGCCGTCGAACCGAGCTGACATTTTGAGGACGGCGTTGCGATAAGCCGCCATTTTTGGATCCTTGGCGTCGAAGTCTCCATTTATTTGAGATATTGCGAGGTTCGAATCCCCACGCACCTCTAGGCGTTGAATGCCCATGGAGACTGCCATCCGGAGACCATGTAACAGGGCCTCGTATTCTGCTGCATTGTTGGAGTCTGTGTATAGTATTTGGAGCATGTATTGGACTATATCTCCGGTGGTGGATGTCAGGACGACACCAGCCCCCAGACCAGCCAGCATTTTAGAGCCGTCAAAGTGCATGATCCAATTGGAGTATGCGCCGTTCTCTTTAGGGAGTTCGGCTTCTGTCCATTCGGCGACGAAATCAGCCAGTACTTGTGACTTAATGGCTCGCCGTGGTTTGTATATTATGTCGAACGGGAGGAGCTCAATAGCCCATTTAGCAATCCGGCCCGTGGCCTCGCGGTTGTTTATTATGTCATTGAGTGGTACTTCAGAGGCCACCGTAATTGAACACTCTTGAAAGTAGTGTCGTAGTTTCCGGGATGCCATGAAGACCGCGTATGCTATGTTTTGATAATGTGGGTACCGTGATTTGCATGGAGTGAGGACAGTGGATACATAGTATACCGGCTTTTGAAGCAGGAACTTATGTCCGTCCGTCTCTCATTCGACGACGAGCACTGCACTTACAACTTGGTGTGTTGCCGCTATATATAACAGCATTGGTTCACCGACATTTGGCGCGGCCAAGATTGGGTTTGTGGCCAAAACGGCTTTTATTTCCTCTAGTCCGGCCGTGGCCGCATCCGTCCACTCGAAGTGTTCGGTGCGTCGAAGAAGGCGATAAAGAGGCAGTGCCTTTTCTCCTAATCAGGAGATGAAGCGGCATAAGGCAGCCACACATCCAGTTAGTTTCTGGATTTGCTTGAGGTCTGTTGGGATGGCCAACTGTGACAGAGCTCTGATTTTAGCCGGATTTGCTTCGATTCCTCTGTTGGAGACGATGAAGCCTAAGAGCTTTCCGGCGGGCACGCCGAAGGCGCATTTTTCCAGATTGAGCTTAATGTCGTATGTTCGGAGATTGTCGAACGTGAGCCTCAAGTCGTCTATTAAGGATTCGACGTGTCTGGTTTTAATGACCACACCATCTACGTATGCCTCCACTGTTTTGCCGATCTGTGTCTCCAAGCATGTCTGAATCATGCGTTGATAGGTTGCACCGGCGTTTTTGAGCCCGAAAGGCATGGTGTTAAAACAGAAGGGGTCGTATGGAGTGATAAATGCCGTTGCGGCTTGATCGGACTCCGCCATCTTAATTTGATGGTATCCGGAGTATGCGTCGAGGAAACACAATGAGTCGTGTCTTGCGGTAGCGTCGATAATTTGATCGATGCGAGGGAGGGGGAAGGGATCCTTGGGGCAAGCCTTGTTAAGGTCCTTGAAGTCGACACATAGGCGCCAGGATTTGTCCTTCTTTGGTACCATCACCAGGTTTGCTAGCCAGTCCGGATGTTTTATTTCTCGGATGAATCCGGCCTCCAGTAACTTGGCTAGCTCTTCTCTCATGGCTTGCCGTTTAGGTTCAGAGAAACGCCGAAGAGCCTGCTTGACCGGCTTGAACCCCTTTAGAATGTTAAGGCTATTCTCGGCCAGCCTGCGTGGGATTCCTGGCATGTCTGAAGGATGCCAGGCGAAGATGTCCCAATTTTCGTGCAAGAACTCCCGTAGTGCGGCGTCTACTGTGGGGTTTAATTGTGCCCCGATGGATGTTGTTTTGGTAGGGTCCGTTGGGTGGACTTGGAATTTGACTATTTCATCCGCTGGTTTAAAAGAGGTGGATTTGGATCTTTTGTCGAGTATCACGTTGTCCCTGTCCACTGTGGAGCGCAACGCCGTCAGTTCTTCGGCCGCGAGAGCTTCGGATAACGCCTCGAGGGCTAGTGCGGAGGTTTTATTCTCGGCGCGGAGTGCTATGTCCGTATCAATAGCTAGAGTGCTGATTCCATTGGGCCCGGGCATTTTGAGCTTCATGTACCCGTAATGGGGTATAGCTTGGAAGATCGTGAATGCCTCCCGCCCTAACAGGGCGTGGTATCCGCTACTGAACGGGGCCACTTGGAATGTGATTTCTTCAGACCTATAATTCTCCGGCGTGCCGAATACCACGTCTAGTGTGATTTTTCCCGCGCAGCGTGCCTCCCGACTAGGGATGATTCCTCTGAAGGTCGTGCTGCTTTGCTCAATGCGACTCCTGTCTATTTCCATTTTGCTAAGAGTTTCTTCATAGGTGAGGTTTAATCCGCTGCCGCCGTCCATGAGCACTTTAGTAAGCCGGAAGCCGTCCACAATTGGACTAAGGACCAAGGCAGCTGGTGCTCGGACTGTTCGGAATTTAGGTTCATCACTGGCATTGAAGGTGATAGCCGTATCACCCCATGGATTTATTGCTGCTACATGGCAGACTTCGGCAAGGCTGCGGAGTGCTCGCTTACGCCTATTATTTGAGGCGAAGGTCTCGAAGACTGTCAATACTGTATTGCTGTTTTCCGCGGGATGGTGCTCTGCGGTATTGCTGATGAGGAGATCCTCACCGCTCTTGGCCACCTGCCGGAGTACCCAGCATGCTCTAAGGCTATGTGTTGGCATGGTATCCGCTGTACTGTGAATTTTGCATGGCCCGTTAAGCCATCCCTCCAATACGGTTCCGCGCCCTGTAGTGGGCTTTTGTTTCTTTGTAATTGGATTGGATGACTTACGAGAGTACACCCTTTTAGTTCGGACTGGGGGTTTTGTGAGAGCCAGAGGATCCCAAAATTTTGTTGGGTTTTCCAGGCACTTTCCATCGCAGAGTACTTTCGTACTATGGCCGCCAAGTCAGCGAAGTGTGCTATGTCACGGCGACTTATGGCGTCGAGGATTCCCTTGTCCGTGCAATTATTGCAAAAGAATGAGATTGCGTCTTCCTCGCGACAGTCCTTAACCTTGCTCATTACAAGGAGGAATCTGGCCCAATAGTGGTGTACTGTCTCTTGGGGCTCTTGTCTAATGTGGGAAAGATCGCTTATATCCGAACCCTGACCTGATCTGAGACCCAGGGGCGGAGGAGTTTCCGAGCTTGGCAGTTCGGGCTCCGGGATGTTGCTTAACAGGTCTGGCCTGCTGCCTGATTCTAGGTTCAAGGGTTGGGCCATGTCCTCCCGTAGGATGGGTATCCGGCTCGGAGAACTCGGGAATCCGGACATAGTTTGTCCTCAAGATAGAGGATGAATCGCTGCATTGGTCCTCCACCACCGCTATCTGATGGGTGACCGGCGGGGAGTTAATCTCGCTTTGGCGGGTTTAAGCCCGATCTGATCATAATCCATAGCGACTCCCAAGGCGGCGATGTGATCCAAGAGCTCGTTCAAGTAAGAGAGCTCCATTGGATCCAACTGCTCGGCGAATTCCGAGCCGACGTGGAGGCTGTTTTCGATGACCCAAGAAGTCATCGTCGGCGCAGTGGCCGAATGGGCGGTCATGATGAAACCGCCTAGCCGGAGAGTTTGGCCTACAGCCAGGGCTCCCCCAGAGGTGATGTTGTCCTTGACAATGAGACGAGCCATCCAGCCTTATGATGACGGCACAGTGGAACTCTCAATGAAAGCACCAATGTCGGTGTCAAAACCGGCGGATCTCGGGTAGGGGGTCCCGAACTGTGCGTCTAAGGCGGATGGTAACAGGAGGTGGGGGACACGATGTTTACCCGGGTTTGGGCCCTCTCGATGTAGGTAATACCCTACTTCCTGCTTCATTGATCTTGATGATATGAGTATTACAAGAGTTGATCTACCACGAGATCGTAGAGGCTAAACCCTAGAAGCTAGCCTATGGTATGATTGTTCTTGTCCTACGGACTAAACCCTCCGGTTTATATAAACACCAGAGGGGGCTAGGGTTACACAGAGTCGGTTACAAGGGAGGAGATCTACATATCCGTATTGCCAAGCTTGCCTTCCACGCCAAGGAGAGTCCCACCCGGACACGGGACGAAGTCTTCAATCTTGTATCTTCATAGTCCAACAGTCCGGCCAAAGGATATAGTCCGGCTGTCCGAGGACCCCCTAATCCAGGACTCCCTCACATTCTACTTCACTAAACATCTCCATATGAGATCCAATTACTTGTAGAGAAATGCAAAAGAACTCAGTTATGATGATGCACTAGGTCCATAGCTAGGACTTTGTGTATGTTCTCGAAATGCGTTTGTCGAGTGCTCATTAAGAAACTTTCTATACAAGTTTCTGAATTAACTCCTTAAGAAAAGTTCTCCAAACGTTCCCTATGAAAGAATCCTTTGAAGAATCTTGTCGTCACAAATGTTTTGACTACTTGTGGAGCCAAAACGGACTCTGTATGAGTCAGATATCCATGTTTCAGTTAACACTGCGCAAAACTGATTCCGAATGACACTTACAGACTAGTTCTTGTGTAGTTGCATTCGATTTGTTCCGTTCTACTTCACTAAACATCTCCATATGAGATCCAATTACAAGTAGGAAAATGCAAGAGAACTCAGTTGTGATGATGCACTAGGTCCATAGTTGGGACTTTGTGTATGTTCTCGAAATGCGTTTGTCGAGTGCTAATTAAGAAAGTTTCTCTACAAGTTTCTGAACGAACTCCTTAAGAAAAGTTCACTAAAAGTTCCCTATGAAGGAATCCTTTGAAGCATCTGGTCGTCCCAAATGTTTTGACTACTTGTGGAGCCAAAACGGACTCCGTATGAGTCAGATATCCATGTTTCAGTTAACACTGCGCCAAACTGATTCTGAACGACAGTTATAGACTAGTTATTGTGTAGTTGCATTCGATTTTTTTCCATTCTACTTCACTAAACAGCTCCATATGAGATCCAATTACTTTTAGCGAAATGCAATAGAACTCAGTTATGATGATGCACTAGGTCCATACCTGGGACTTCGTGTATGTTCTCGAAATGCGTTTGTGGAGTGCTCATTAAAAAAGTTTCTATACAATTTTGTGAACAAACTCCTGAAGAAAAGTTCTCCAAAAGTTCCCTATGAAAGAATCCTTTGAAGAATCTGGTCGTCAGAAACGTTTTGACTACTTGTGGAGCCAAAACGGACTCCGTATGAGTCAGATATCCATGTTTCAGTTAACACTGCGCCAAACTGATTCCGAACGACAGTTACACACTAGTTCTTGTGTAGTTGCATTCGATTTTTTCCCTTCTACTTCACTAAACATCTCCATATGAGATCCAATTACTTGTAGGGAGATGCAAGAGACCTTAGTTATGATGATGCACTAGGTCCATAGCTGCGACTTGGTGTATGTTCTCGAAATGCGTTTGTCAAGTGCTCATTAAGAAAGTTTCTATACAAGTTTCTGAACGAACTCCTTAAGAAAAGTTCTCCAAAAGTTCCCTATGAAAGAATCCTTTGAAGCATCTGGTCGTCACAAACGTTTGGACTACTTGTGGAGCCAAAACGGACTCCGTATGAGTCAGATATCCATGTTTCAGTTAACACTGCGCAAAACTGATTCCGAACGACATTTACAGACTAGTTCTTGTGTAGTTGCACTCGATTTTTTCCATTCTACTTCACTAAACATCTCCATATGAGATCCAATTACTTGTAGGGAAATGCAAGAGACCTCGATTATGAGGATGCACTACGTCCATAGTTGGGACTTTGTGTATGTTCTCGAAATGCGTTTGTGGGGTGCTCATTAAGAAAGTTTCTATACAAGTTTTTGAACGAACTCCTTAAGAATTTTTTTCCAAAAGTTCCCTATGGAAGAATCCTTTGAAGCATCTGGTCGTCACAAACATTTTGACTACTTGTGGAGGCAAAACAGAATCCGTATGAGTCAGATATCCATGTTTCAGTTAACACCGCGCAAAACTGATTCCGAACAACAGTTACAGACTAGTTCTTGTGTAGTTGCACTCGATTTTTTCCATTCTACTTCACTAAACATCTCCATATGAGATCCAATTACTTGTAGAGAAATGCAAGAGACCTCGGTTATGAGGAAGCACTAGGTCCATAGCTTGGACTTTGTGTATGTTCTCGAAATGCGTTTGTCGAGTGCTCATTAAGAAAGTTTCTATACAAGTTTCTGAACGAACTCTTTAAGAAAAGTTCTCCATGTTGGGGATAGTTGCAGAAATTAAAAAAAATTCTACGCATCACCAAGAACAATCTATGGAGTCTTCTAGCAACGAGAGGGATAGGGGTGCATCTACATACCCTTGTAGATCGCGAGCGGAACCGTTCAAGAGAACGGGGTTGATGGAGTCGTACTCGTCGTGATCCAAATCACCAATGAGCGAGCGCCGAACGGACGGTACCTCCGCGTTCAACACACGTACGGAGCAGCGATGTCTCCTCCTTCTTGATCCAGCAAGGGGGGAGGAGAGGTTGATGGAGATCCAGCAGCACGGCGGCGTGGTGGTGGAAGTAGCGGGACCCCAACAGGGCTTCGCCAAGCGCTGCGGGAGGAGGGAGATGTGTCACGGCAGGGAGAGGGAGGCGCCGGGGCTTGCGTGCTGCTGCCCTCCCTCCCCCCTCTATATATAGGGCCCCTGGGTGGCGCCGGCCCTAGGAGATCCCATCTCCAAGGGGGGCTGCGGCCAAAGGGGGGACTTGCCCCCCAAGTCAAGTGGGGCGCCCCCCACCCCTAGGGTTTCCAACCCTAGGCGCAGGGGAGGCCCAAGGGGGGCACACCAGCCCACCAGGGGCTGGTTCCCTTCCCCACTTCAGCCCACGGGGCCCTTCGGGATAGGTGGCCCCACCCGGTGGACCCCCGGGACGCTTCCGGTGGTCCCGGTACAATACCGGTGACCCCCGAAACCTTCCCGGTGGCCGAAACTGGACTTCCTATATATAATTCTTCACCTCCGGACCATTCCAGAACTCCTCGTGACGTCCGGGATCTCATCCGGGACTCCGAATGTAGCGACCCGACCCGAATGGATCAAGTCTCTGTGCTTAAGTGTCATCCCTGGATCGGTATGCTGACACACACAGTACTCGAGGATTTATAACAGAGGTAAATCACATGTATAAAGTAACGTAAATACTATTACCTCAATCCAAATAGCGGAAGTAACAAGGTTGTGAATTCACATCAACACCAATGGCAAAGTTGAGTGTAGAAATCGTAACCCTAACGAATCACTTACTCGTCGTAAGATATCCTGCAACATGAAATGTTGCAGCCCGAAAACGGGTCAGCACATGGAATATGCTGGCAAATTCACACCATAGGGAAATGATGAACAAAGGCTATCACTACATGCATATATGGCTGGTGGAAAAGCTCTATGGTTATAATGTTTTTGCGAAAAGCCAATTTTTCCCTACTGCAAAGGAATAAATTTTATTTAACTACCATTGTGGTTGTGAAACATTGAGATGGTTGACAGCATCTCAATCCCAATTAAGAACGTGATTAAACCCAAATCAAATTTAAATTAAGTAACATGATGAGATCAACGGGATAATCCAAGAACTAGATACTCAAGATGTCCATAACCGGGGACACGGCTAATCATGATTAGTTTGTACACTCTGCAGAGGTTTGCGCACTTTTCCCCACAAGACTCGATCTCCTCCGTTGGATTTCTCGCACTACATGGTGTTTGAGAAACGGATGATCGAGACACAGTCTTTCAGAAGCATTTACTCTCTACTCCGGGCAGACCGTTACACCTACAATCCCCCTACATCTTCTAGTCCACCTCTTCAAGAGCTCACACAACTTACTCAACTATGCCAGAGCCCATAATGGCTTGTGGCTGCACACGGAAGTTTCTAGCATGAATAATCTTATGATCCCTTTGAGTCTGGGTGGCGGTCCATAGGATGATCACACGGGTACTCCGGGATATCCAAAAATACAGGCAACACTGGGTTCTCCAGGTGCCTCAATCCACACAGATGTTTATTTAAGTAGCCACCTTAAGTTGAACCATTAATTAACAATCTCACATCTGTCATGGAAATGCACTCAAACCCAATCCACGTCTACGAGCATAGCATAGCAATATAAGCAAACGTGAAGTAACTCCCAAAGGTTTGATTGTAAACAGGGCAATAGGTACTACCTCATCAACTACTTCCCAATACCCACATGTTATCAATCCTACTCATTCAATGTTTGAGGGTTGAATCTAATGCATAAAAACTGGGTATGAAAGGGATATGATCAAAGTGTGAACTTGCCTGCAATGTTGATGAAGATGATTCGCACTCCAAACTCTTGATAGATCTACTCGTCACACTCCGTCGATCTATCGTAAGCAAGCAATAGTAACCACACATAAGCAATCACTCAAAAGATTGAGAAGAACGAAGAAGACACTTCGGAAAACATCAAAACCAAGCAAATAACTCTTGCAACATAAAACAATTTCTAACAGTACCAAAATTATGTGAATTTGGCCTTATCAGAAAGTTTAGGTCAAGAGCTTCGCTTTGCAAAAAGAATCAACTCAAACGGAGTTACGGAAGTTAAGTTATGAACAAAAGAAGTTTGAATATGAATTTGAACAAATTTCAAAATTTGAAAATTTCAAAAAGTTGACGTGACAGGTTAACTGGATAGGTGAAAACAAGACGAAACTATAGGCGCTGGTTTCATCTAATTTGGATGAACGAGTAAAAAGTTACGGCTGTTTGAAAAATCAGGGCCAAGCTGTTTTGCAGAAGAAAAAAAATAGCTACGGATAAAAGAATTCTAGATCTAACGTATAAATACAGAGAACGAATAAATATACCTTTATAAGGTATAGAAAAGACGACTTTGGAGTGTGGAGACAACTTCCAAAAGTCCTGCCGGAGAGGAGAAATATATTTTTAGCTAGTCAAACCAAAATATTGATTTAACCCGCAACGGATAATTTTTGGAGGCTCTATGGGTCTATATTTATAGGTGGAAAAGAGGTTTAGGGGTTAAAGGGTAGGCAATGTGGGACTAAACGTAGACGAACAAATAAAATAAACGGGGAACCGCATGGGCTAAAAGAACCACGGGCCGGCTGCGTGCGCACGTGCGGCAGTTTTTTTTTCAAACACTAAAAGAAGGAAAAAAATTTAAGAAAAAGAAAAAATATCTTTTTTTTGCAAACATAACCAAAAAACAACATGGGCCATCATGGGTGCACTGTGCACGTAGGCGACGGATAAAATTTGGGCGGCACGTACAGTTTTTTTCTTTTTTTTTAGAATCAGAAAGGAAAACTGTATAACAAAAACAAAAATAAAATTGTACATACGCATATTATATATGAAAATTTTCAGAAAAAGATTTCCTACAGCATGGGCATTTTTCTAGCATTAAATAAAATCCACAAAAATTCAAATAAATCAAAGAGTGCTACTGCTCTACTAAAATCCAATAAAAATCATTTTCCAAATACCAAAATTAATTCAAATTTATTTCTCTCAAATTTTCTGTTGTAGGGAATCATGTTACCCTATTTTCCATATATTTTTATTTTGGAGAAAAATAATTTGAATAAAACCCAAATACTCCAAATTGAAAATAATTTCCAAAAGGACTTTAATTTAGATCCTTTTAAACTTCCAACTCATATTTCATATGTTTTGAAGAAGTCATTTTATCTTCTCTCATGAAAATCATTGAGTTGCTTGAAGTTTCTGAATTGGAAATATTTTCAAATGATATTCAAATTTTTTCAACACCCCTTTTCATTTAAATAAATGGAAGAAGTCATGCCATCTTCTCTCGAGGGTTTTGTGATGAAAAGAATTTGAATTCATGGAGATCATAAAAGCAAAATGAAAGTTTGGGAAAGTCCTTTTATTCCCTCTCATTTAACTTTCAAAAGATTTCGAATTCACTCACTTTCAGTCAATCAATCACACAACAATCCAACAAACAATCAAATCTATCTATTTATTATAACATTCCAAAATTTAGAATTTTGGGATGTTACAAACCTACCACCCTTAAAATGAATCTCGTCCTCGAGATTCGGAGAGGCTAGAAAGAAATAAGTTAGGTTTGGGGTCTTCTCAAAATCCATCGATCATCTCAGGGGTCTGGGGTGCTACCACCCTTAAAAACATTGTTACGGTTCCACCAAAACTCGTATACTCCATCCTTATTGTTGACAGTGTCGGTCTTCTCAGATCGTAAGGATAATGGGCTCTTCCGGTAGTGGCATAACCTTTTTCCTCAATTCCTGTGTCCATTCCATCTTGGTAAGGTTATTCCATGACTGGGTCTTCTTAGCTGACGGGTCAGGCGCCAATACTAAACAACTATCGACATCTCATGGTGGTCAACAATTTACGGTTTCTCCTGCAGGAAATGGGTCTGGTTGATCCTCACCGTATAACCTACGATTGGCATCAACTGCCGTGTACAAGGGAAACATTCTTATACCATTCTAAGGTTCAAGCAAGGTTTAATACCGTCGTCTCTCTACTATAGGTAGGTCACTCAAATTTACCATACCATATAGCAAAGCGAACAATAAGAGTAAGTCGGTATGGTGATCAATCCATCCCGCACCCAAATCATTACCTTGTATATGGTTTAGCGAATCTCGCATTCTAACACTCGGTCATCCTCGCAAGCATTCCAGAATTTCTCTTGTCGACGAACCAAGTTCAGATAAATCCATGGATTCTGCAAGCCAAACAAACATCTATCGTTCCTTCACAACTCTCAGGTTTTTGCGTTACTCCTATAAAATCGTCTGTCGATAAAATCGTAACTTCTTCCAGGGTTTTTCCTTCAGCAAGAATGTGCTTGCTTCTTGGCAGGTCCTGGGGCCTGTGTGTTATGGCCCATCTCATCACTTGTAAACCTTGAACTCATCATCGGGCAACTGATCCTTAATCCAACATCCAACTTCCTGGTATTCTTAAATCCATCCAATTGTACTGTCTTCCTTCCTTCTATTGGCACCAAACTAGGACATGATTACTCAGACTCATCATGGAATTTCCATTGATACATATTTCCAACATCATATCTCCTTTATATCCAATAGTACTTCATCTCTTCATCCTCGGGGGATATCCCACATACCGAGATAAAAAAACTTATACTATGAAGTCCATACTCCACTTCGTGGAACATCATTATCCTTTCCAGGGTCAAGCGTCCTTACAGGGGAATATTGGCCATCTCTGCATGGCACTTCTTCAACTGGGAAACATGAAACACATCATGAACTCCTGACAGTCCTTCGGGTGACTCCAACTTGTTGGCCACTTCTCCCATACGCTCCAAAACTCAGTATGGTCCTACAAATTTGGGGCTAACTTTCCTTAACTCCAAATCGTTTAACTCCTCGCAGAGGGGACACACGAAGACATGCTCTGTCTCCAATTTCATAGACTACCTCCTTACGTTTTTGAGTCTGCATAACTCTTCTGTCTGGACTGAGCTACCTTCAGTCTATCTTGAATCAACTTAACATTCTCTTCTGACTCCTTGATCACATTTGGTCCAAACAACTGACGGTCTCCAACTTCATCCCACATCAACGGTGTCTGGCTCCTTCTCCCATACAAAGCTTCAAAAGGGGCCATCTTCAAACTGGCTTGGTAACTGTTGTCGTATGAGAACTCCGCGTAAGGTAGATTGTCATCCCTACTAGATCCATAAACTAGCGCACACGCTCTCAACATGTCCTCCAGAATCTGATTGACTCTCTTGGTCTATCCATCTGTCTGCGGATGAAAGGTTGTACTGAACTCTATCCTAGTACCCAAAGTCTGGTGCAGCTGATTCCAAAACTTTGAGGTAAATTGTGTTCCTCTATCTGATACGATGGTCCTCGGAACTCCATGCAGACATACGGTCCTGGTCATATATATCTTGGCCAAATTTGCACTTGTATAGGTGGTTTTCATTGGGATAAAGTGAGCCACTTTGGTCAAGCGAATCAACTACTACCCAGATAGAATCATATCCCATTCTGGTTCTGGGAAATCCGGTAATGAAATCCATGCCAAGCTTATCCCACTTCCATTCGGGTATCGGCATAGGCTGTAGTAATCCTGCTGGCTTCTGATGCTCTGCCTTTACTCTCTGGCATACATCACCTACGACTACATACTCCGCAATATCCTTCTTCATACCAATCCACCAGAAACGCTCCTTCAAATCCAAATACATCTTGGTGTTTCCAGCGCGAATCGAGTATGGTGAGTCATGAGCCTCTTGAAGTATTAACTTCCTGATCTTTGCATTATTGGGCACATATACACGGTCCTCGAACCATAAGGTGTCGGGCTCATCCTTACGAAAATCCTTGGCCTTTCCTTTGCTCATTCTCACTTTTATCTCGGCAATCTCTTTGTCATCCTTCTGAGCTTCACGGATCTTTCCCAACAATGTAGACTGAACTTCCATTGCTGCAACAAAACCTTTGGGAACAATCTCCAACCGAAGTTCCTTGAGATCCTCTGCTAACTCCTTTGGTAATCCTCCGCTTATGAGGGTATTCGTCCTTGTTTTCTTTATGGTTGTGTCCTATTTCTCCACAAAGCTTGCATGCGCACGTTTTCTTCATATCCTTCCCATAAGGCCTCAACTTTTGGGACACAAGCCAAGACTTTAACAAAGTCCACTTAAATTCCTTCCAAGTGGTTACTCCTTGCCATCCATTGATGGTTTGGTACATCCTCTACCAGGTAGCAGCACCTCTTTCAAAACATTGAAGAGCATGCCGGGTCATATCCTTTCCGACTATAGGGTTATTCTTCATGTGATCCTCCATGTTCTGAATCCATCGGTCTGTCTCCAATTGACTCATCGGTCCAGAAAATACAAGCTCATCTCCATTCATCCTCTATTGGGTCCATGGGTTTGGGGTGAGATAAGAGAGGTCGAGAGGGATGCACGCAATACAAACAAAATTTTGAAAAGACAGATTTTTATCGTGGCTGTCGGAAAAACATCAAACAAATGACAGCTCACAAACGTTGCATCTAACGTAGGCATATAACAGGGGTTGGGTCTTCTAGAGGTCAAAAATCTTCAAATTCGCCAAACTCTTGAAGTCTTGTTCATCTCTCCGATGGCTTCTTCCGATCATGCTTGTCTTTCTCAAGTTCTTTTGCCAAATCATCTCTTTTGACGCGAAGTCTCTCGTGACATCCTTTATATTTCTGGAGTTGCGTTCCAAACTTCTGGGTTTCAACATCCTTGACATGAACCATGATCCTACTATCCTTCAGTTCCTGACGAATCTTTGATGTCTCAAGGTTTTGCTCCTCTAGCTTGGCTACTTTCAGCTTCTGCGTCCTGAGTTCTTCACGAAACGCTTCCTTATCAAATACTATTTCCTGCAGGTCCATCTTAACTTCTTGATGTAATACTCCAGATCCTGGTGATACACCGGTCTAAAGTTAAAACTTCATCTTGCTGATAGGTGCTCCATCAGCCTTCTACCATCCAATCCTTCCATGCATCTGCATGCTTAACTCCGCACGGTGACAATAGCATAAACGGGTAATAACACCATGGTCAGCCGTGTCTATGCCCATGTTACTGCCATGAGCTTTCATTCCATAACTGAAATCTCTTGTCTTTGGGTTTTGTTAACAAAAACTTTGAGTTCTAATGCTCCATGTTTCGGTCTTTCTCCGGTACACCTTGCTCTCGAGTATTGACAGCTTCCATAGTCTGCCAAGTTCCATAAGGGTAACCTTCCTAGGTCATACACATCTGGCAATTCTTCAGAGCCTTCAAATTCTCCCAGTCTTCGGAATCTTCAACCGTTGTAGTTTCCATTATCATAATGCACGGTAAAATCCTCTTCATTCCGAATGGTCTTAGTTGTCCGATATCCGGTACTTCTTGGAGTGGTCTCATCAGTCGAATCTTCGAGTGGTCAAAAGGGGAAAGGGGTATGGTCTCACTAAAAGGGAATATTTGAATAAGACTCAGAAACGGAGAGAGGTAAAAGATCTTTTTGAAAAGGAAAGTTGTAGAGAAAAAAAAATTCCTATGGGCTTGCCAGTTTCTAGGGTCACGTCCTACAGTCAACATGTGCTCTGATTGCTATGCTATGCTCTTAGACGTGGATTGGGTTTGAGTGCATTTCCATGACATATGTGAGATTGTTAATTAATGGTTCAACTTAAGGTGGCTACTTAAATAAACATCTGGGTGGATTGAGGCACCTGGAGAACCCAGTGTTGCCTATATTTTTGGATATCCCGGAGTACCCGTGTGATCATCCTATGGACCGCCACCCAGACTCAAAGGGATCATAAGATTATTCATGCTAGAAACTTCCGTGTGCAGCCACAAGCCATTATGGGCTCTGGCATAGTTGAGTAAGTTGTGTGAGCTCTTGAAGAGGTGGACTAGCAGATGTAGGGGGATTGTAGGTGTAACGGTCTGCCCGGAGTAGAGAGTAAATGCTTCTGAAAGACTGTGTCTCGATCATCCGTTTCTCAAACACCATGTAGTGCGAGAAATCCAACGGAGGAGATCGAGTCTTGTGGGGAAAAGTGCGCAAACCTCTGCAGAGTGTACAAACTAATCATGATTAGTCGTGTCCCCGGTTATGGACATCTTGAGTATCTAGTTCTTGGATTATCCCGTTGATCTCATCATGTTACTTAATTTAAATTTGATTTGGGTTTAATCACGTTCTTAATTGGGATTGAGATGCTGTCAACCATCTCAATGTTTCACAACCACAATGGTAGTTAAATAAAATTTATTCCTTTGCAGTAGGGAAAAATTGGCTTTTCGCAAAAACATTATAACCATAGAGCTTTTCCACCAGCCATATATGCATGTAATGATAGCCTGTGTTCATCATTTCCCTATGGTGTGAATTTGCCAGCATATTCCATGTGCTGACCCGTTTTCGGGCTGCAACGTTTCATGTTGCAGGATATCTTACGACGAGTAAGTGATTCGCTAGGGTTACGATTTCTACACTCAACTTTGCCGTTGGTGTTGATGGGAATCCACAACCTTGTTACTTCCGCTATTTGGATTGAGGTAATAGTATTTACGTTACTTTATACATGTGATTTACCTCTGTTATAAATCCTCGAGTACTGTGTGTGTCAGCATACCGATCCAGGGATGACACTTAAGCACAGAGACTTGATCCATTCGGGTCGGGTCGCTACACCGAACAACTTTCGGGTTACCACGTACTAGTATCTCTACAACCCTAGCGTCATCGAACCTTAAGTGTGTAGACCCTACGGGTTCGGGAGACATGCAGACATGACCGAGACGACTCTCCGGTCAATAACCAACATCGGGATCTCGATACCCATGTTGGCTCCCACATGTTCCACGATGATCTCATCGGATGAACCACGATGTCGAGGATTCAATCAATCCAGTATACAATTCCCTTTGTCAATCGGTACGTTACTTGCCCGAGATTCGATCGTCGGTATCCCAATACCTTTATCAATCTCGTTACCGGCAAGTCACTTTACTCGTACCGTAATGCATGATCCCATGACCAAACACTTGGTCACATTGAGCTCATTATGATGATGCATTACCGAGTGGGCCCAGAGATACCTCTCCGTCATACGGAGTGACAAATCCCAGTCTCGATTCGTGCCAACCCAACAGACACTTTCGGAGATACCCGTAGTGCACCTTTATAGCCACCCAGTTACGTTGTGACGTTTGGCACACCCAAAGCACTCCTATGGTATCCGGGAGTTGCACAATCTCATGGTCTAAGGAAATGATACTTGACATTTGGAAAAGCTCTAGCAAACGAACTACACGATCTTGTGCTATGCTTAGGATTGGGTCTTGTCCATCACATCATTCTCCTAATGATGTGATCCCGTTATCAATGACATCCAATGTCCATAGTCAGGAAACCATGACTATCTGTTGATCAACGAGCTAGTCAACTAGAGGCTCACTAGGGACATGTTGTGGTCTATGTATTCACACATGTATTACAATTTCCGGATAACACAATTATAGCATGAACAATAGACAATTATCATGAACAAGGAAATATAATAATAACCATTTTATCATTGCCTCTAGGGCATATTTCCAACAGTCTCCCACTTGCACTAGAGTCAATAATCTAGTTACATTGTGATGAATCAAACACCCATAGAGTTCTGGTGTTGATCATGTTTTGCTCTAGGGAGAGGTTTAGTCAACGGATCTGCTACATTTAGGTCCGTATGTACTTTACAAATATCTATGTCTCCATTTTGAACACTTTCATGAATGGAGTTGAAGCGGCGCTTGATATGCCTGGTCTTCCTGTGAAACCTGGGCTCCTTCGCAAGGGCAATAGCTCCAGTGTTTTCACTGAAGAGAGTCATCGGGCCCGACGCATTGGGAATAACTCCTAGGTCGGTAATGAACTCCTTCACCCAGATTGCTTCTTGTGCTGCCTCTGAGGCCGCCATGTATTCCGCTTCACATGTAGATCCCGCCACAACGCTTTGCTTGCAACTGCACCAGCTTACTGCCCCACCATTCAAAATATACACGTATCCGGTTTGTGACTTAGAGTCATCCAGATCTGTGCCGAAGCTAGCATCGACGTAACCCTTTACGACGAGCTCTTCGTCACCTCCATAAATGAGAAACATATCCTTAGTCCTCTTCAGGTACTTCAGGATATTCTTGACCGCTGTCCAGTGTTCCATGCCGGGATTACTTTGGTATCTTCCTACCAAACTTACGGCAAGGTTTACATCAGGTCTGGTACACAGCATGGCATACATAATAGACCCTATGGCCGAGGCATAGGGGACGACACTCATCTTTTCTCTATCTTCTGCCGTGGTCGGGCATTGAGCCGTGCTCAATTGCACACCTTGCAATACAGGCAAGAACCCCTTCTTGGACTGATCCATATTGAACTTCTTCAATATCTTGTCAAGGTACGTACTTTGTGAAAGACCAATGAGGCGTCTTGATCTATCTCTATAGATCTTGATGCCTAATATGTAAGCAGCTTCTCCAAGGTCCTTCATTGAAAAACACTTGTTCACGTAGGCCTTTATACTTTCCAAGAATTCTATATCATTTCCCATCAACAGTATGTCATCCACATATAATATGAGAAATGCTACAGAGCTCCCACTCACTTTCTTGTAAACACAGGCTTCTCCATAAGTCTGTGTAAACCCAAACGCTTTGATCATCTCATCAAATCGAATGTTCCAACTCCGAGATGCTTGCACCAGCCCATAGATGGAGCGCTGGAGCTTGCATACCTTGTTAGCATTCTTAGGATCGACAAAACCTTCCGGCTGCATCATATGCAATTCTTCCTTAAGAAAGCCGTTAAGGAATGCCGTTTTGACGTCCATTTGCCATATCTCATAATCATAGAATGCGGCAATTGCTAACATGATTCGGACGGACTTCAGCTTCGCTACGGGTGAGAAAGTCTCATCATAGTCAACCCCTTGAACTTGTCGATAACCCTTAGCGACAAGTCGAGCCTTATAGACGGTCACATTACCATCCGTGTCTGTCTTCTTCTTAAAGAGCCATTTATTTTCTATGGCTCGCCGATCATCGGGCAAGTCAGTCAAAGTCCATACTTCGTTTTCATACATGGATCCTATCTCGGATTGCATGGCTTCAAGCCATTTGTTGGATTCCGGGCCCGCCATCACTTCTTCATAGTTCGAAGGTTCACCGTTGTCTAACAACATGATTTCCATGACAGGGTTGCCGTACCACTCTGGTGCGGAACGTGTCCTTGTGGACCTACGAAGTTCAGCAGTAACTTGATCTGAAGCTTCATGATCATCATCATTAACTTCCTCCCCAGTCGGTGCAGGCACCACAGGAACATCTTCCCGTGCTGCGCTACTTTCCGGTTCTGAAGGGGTGACTATCACCTCATCAAGTTCCACTTTCCTCCCACTCACTTCTTTCGAGAGAAATTCTTTCTCCAGAAAGGACCCGTTCTTGGCAACGAAGATCTTGCCTTCGGATCTGAGGTAGAAGGTATACCCAATGGTTTCCTTAGGGTATCCTATGAAGACGCATTTTTCCGACTTGGGTTCGAGCTTTTCAGGTTGAAGTTTCTTGACATAAGCATCGCATCCCCAAACTTTTAGAAACGACGGCTTAGGTTTCTTCCCAAACCATAATTCATACGGTGTCGTCTCAACGGATTTCGATGGAGCCCTATTTAAAGTGAATGCGGCAGTCTCTAAAGCATAGCCCCAAAATGAGAGCGGTAGATCGGTAAAAGACATCATAGATCGCACCATATCCAATAGAGTGCGATTACGACATTCGGACACACCATTTCGCTGAGGTGTTCCAGGCGGCGTGAGTTGTGAAACTATTCCACATTTCCTTAAGTGTGTGCCAAATTCGTGACTCAAATATTCCCCTCCACGATCTAATCGTAAGAATTTTATTTTCCTGTCACGTTGATTCTCAACCTCACTCTGAAATTCCTTGAAGTTTTCAAAGGTCTCAGACTTGTGTTTCATTAGGTAGACATACCCATATCTACTCAAGTCATCAGTGAGAGTGAGAACATAACGATAGCCTCCGCGAGCCTCAACACTCATTGGACCGCACACATCAGTATGTATGATTTCTAATAAGTTGGTTGCTCGCTCCATTGTTTCGGAGAACGGAGTCTTGGTCATTTTACCCATGAGAAATGGTTCGCATGTGTCAAATGATTCATAATCGAGAGACTCTAAAAGTCCATCAGCATGGAGCTTCTTCATGCGCTTGACACCAATGTGACCAAGGCGGCAGTGCCACAAGTATGTGGGACTATTGTTATCAACTTTACATCTTTTGGTATTCACACTATGAATATGTGTAACATCACGTTCGAGATTCATTAAGAATAAACCATTGACCAGCGGGGCATGACCATAAAACATATCTCTCATATAAATAGAACAACCATTATTCTCGGATTTAAATGAGTAGCCATCTCGCATTAAACGAGATCCAGATACAATGTTCATGCTCAAAGCTGGCACTAAATAACAATTATTGAGGTTTAAAACTAATCCCGTAGGTAAATGTAGAGGTAGCGTGCCGACGGCGATCACATCGACCTTGGAACCATTCCCGACGCGCATCGTCACCTCGTCCTTTGCCAGTCTCCGTTTATTCCGCAGCTCCTGCTTTGAGTTACAAATATGAGCAACCGCACCGGTATCAAATACCCAGGAGCTACTACGAGTGCTGGTAAGGTACACATCAATAACATGTATATCACATATACCTTTGGTGTTGCCGGCCTTCTTGTCCGCTAAGTACTTGGGGAAGTTCCGCTTCCAGTGACCACTTCCCTTGCAATAAAAGCACTCAGTCTCAGGCTTGGGTCCATTCTTTGGCTTCTTCCCGGCAACTGGCTTACCGGGCGCGGCAACTCCCTTGCTGTCCTTCTTGAAGTTCTTACCCTTGCCTTTCTTGAACTTAGTGGTTTTATTCACCATCAACACTTGATGTTCCTTTTTGATCTCCACCTCCGCTGATTTCAGCATTGAATATACCTCAGGAATGGTCTTTTCCATCCCCTGCATATTGAAGTTCATCACAAAGCTCTTGTAGCTCGGTGGAAGCGACTGAAGGATTCTGTCAATGACCGCGTCATCCGGGAGATTAACTCCCAGCTGAGACAAGCGGTTGTGTAACCCAGACATTTTGAGTATGTGCTCACTGACAGAACTATTTTCCTCCATCTTACAACTGAAGAACTTGTCGGAGACTTCATATCTCTCGACCCGGGCATGAGCTTGGAAAACCATTTTCAGCTCTTCGAACATCTCATATGCTCCGTGTTGCTCAAAACGCTTTTGGAGCCCCGGTTCTAAGCTGTAATGCATGCCGCACTGAACAAGGGAGTAATCATCAGCACGCTGCTGCCAAGCGTTCATAATGTCTTGGTTCTCTGGGATGGGTGCGTCACCTAGCGGTGCTTCTAGGACATAATATTTCTTGGCAGCTATGAGGATGATCCTCAGGTTCCGGACCCAGTCCGTATAGTTGCTGCCATCATCTTTCAGCTTGGTTTTCTCTAGGAACGCGTTGAAGTTGAGGGCAACATTAGCGTGGGCCATTTGATCTACAAGACATATTGTAAAGATTTTAGACTAAGTTCATGATAATTTAGTTCATCTAATCAAATTATTCAATGAACTCCCACTCAGATAGACATCCCTCTAGTCATCTAAGTGAAACATGATCCGAGTCAACTAGGCCGTGTCCGATCATCACGTGAGACGGACTAGTCAACATCGGTGAACATCTTCATGTTGATCGTATCTTCTATACGACTCATGCTCGACCTTTCGGTCTTCCGTGTTCCGAGGCCATGTCTGTACATGCTAGGCTCGTCAAGTCAACCTAAGTGTATTGCATGTGTAAATCTGGCTTACACCCGTTGTATTCGAACGTTAGAATCTATCACACCCGATCATCACGTGGTGCTTCGAAACAACGAACCTTCGCAACGGTGCACAGTTAGGGGGAACACTTTTTGAAATTATTGCGAGGGATCATCTTATTTAAGCTACCATCGTTCAAAGCAAATAAGATGTAAAACATGATAAACATCACATGCAATCAAATAGTGACATGATATGGCCAATATCATTTTGCTCCTTTTGATCTCCATCTTCGGGGCGCCATGATCATCTTCGTCACCGGCATAACACCATGATCTCCATCATCATGATCTCCATCATCGTGTCTTCATGAAGTTGTCACGCCAACGATTACTTCTACTTCTATGGCTAACGTGTTTAGCAATAAAGTAAAGTAATTTACATGGCGTTATTCAATGACACGCAGGTCATACAAAAAATAAAGACAACTCCTATGGCTCCTGCCGGTTGTCATACTCATCGACATGCAAGTCGTGATTCCTATTACAAGAACATGATCAATCTCATACATCACATATATCTCATTCATCACATCCTTTTGGCCATATCACATCACAAGGCATATGCTGCAAAAACAAGTTAGACGTCCTCTAATTGTTGTTGCATGTTTTTACGTGGCTTCTATAGGTTTCTAGCAAGAACGTTTCTTATCTATGTAAAACCACAACGTGATATGCCAACTTCTATTTACCCTTCATAAGGACCCTTTTCATCGAATCCGATTCGACTAAAGTGGGAGAGACAGACACCCGCTAGCCACCTTATGCAACTAGTGCATGTCAGTCGGTGGAACCTGTCTCACGTAAGCGTACGTGTAAGGTCGGTCCAGGCCGCTTCATCCCACGATGCTGCCGAAACAAGATAAGACTAGTAGTGGCAAGAAAGTTGACAACATCTACACCCACAACAAGTTTGTGTTCTACTCATGCATAGAAACTACGCATAGACCTGGCTCATGATGCCACTGTTGGGGATCATTGCAGAAATTAAAAAAAAATCTACACATCACCAAGAACAATCTATGGAGTCTTCTAGATACGAGAGGGATAGGAGTGCATCTACATACCCTTGTAGATCGCGAGCGGAAGCGTTCAAGAGAACGGGGTTGATGGAGTCGTACTCGTCGTGATCCAAATCACCGATGACCGAGCGCCGAACGGACGACACCTCCGCGTTCAAAACGTACGGAACAGCGACGTCTCCTCCTTCTTGATCCAGCAAGGGGGGAGGAGAGGTTGATGGAGATCCAGCAGCACGACGGCGTAGTGGTGGAAGTAGTGGGATCCCAAAAGGGCTTCGCCAAGCGCTGCGGGAGGAGGGAGATGTGTCACGGGAGGGAGAGGGAGGCGCCAGGGCTTACGTGCTGCTGCCCTCCCTCCCCCCCTCTATATATAGGGCCCCTGGGGGGGCGCCGGCCCTAGGAGATCCCATCTCCAAGGGGGGCGGTGGCCAAAGGGGGGACTTGCCCCCCAAGTCAAGTGGGGCGCCCCCACCCCTAGGGTTTCCAACCCTAGGCGCAGGGGAGGCCCAAGGGGGGTGCACCGGCCCACCAGGGGCTGGTTCCCTTCCCCACTTCAGCCCATGGGGCCCTCCGGGATAGGTGGCCCCACCCGGTGGACCCCCGGGACCCTTCCGGTGGTCCCGGTACAATACCGGTGACCCCCGAAACCTTCCCGGTGGCCGAAACTGGACTTCCTATATATAATTCTTCACCTCTGGACCATTCCGGAACTCCTCGTGATGTCCGGGATCTCATTCGGGACTCCAAACAACTTTCGGGTTACCGCATACTAGTATCTCTACAACCCTAGCGTCACCGAACCTTAAGTGTGTAGACCCTACGGGTACGGGAGACATGCAGACATGACCGAGACAACTCTCCGGTCAATAACAAACAACGGGATCTGGATACCCATGTTGGCTCCCACATGTTCCACGATGATCTCATCGGATGAACCACGATGTCGAGGATTCAATCAATCCCGTATACAATTCCCTTTGTCAATCGGTACGTTACTTGCCCGAGATTTGATCGTCGGTATCCCAATACCTTGTTCAATCTCGTTACCGGCAAGTCACTTTACTCGTACCGTAATGCATGATCCCGTGATCAAACACTTGGTCACATTGAGCTCATTATGATGATGCATTACCAAGTGGGCCCAGAGATACCTCTCCGTCATACGGAGTGACAAATCCCAGTCTCGATTCATGCCAACCCAACAGACACTTTTGGAGATACCCGTAGTGCACCTTTATAGCCACCCAGTTACGTTGTGACGTTTGGCACACCCAAAGCACTCCTATGGTATCCGGGAGTTGCACAATCTCATGGTCTAAGGAAATGATACTTGACATTTGGAAAAGCTCTAGCAAACGAACTACACGATCTTGTGCTATGCTTAGGATTGGGTCTTGTCCATCACATCATTCTCCTAATGATGTGATCCCGTTATCAATGACATCCAATGTCCATAGTCAGGAAACCATGATTATCTGTTGATCAATGAGCTAGTCAACTAGAGGCTCACTAGGGACATGTTGTGGTCTATGTATTCACACATGTATTACGATTTCCGGATAACACAATTATAGCATGAACAATAGACAATTATCATGAACAAGGAAATATAATAATAACCATTTTATCATTGCCTCTAGGGCATATTTCCAACACTCCAAAAGTTCCCTATGAAAGAATCCTTTGAAGCATCTGGTCGTCACAAACGTTTTGACTACTTGTGGAGCCAAAACGGACTCCTTATGAGTCAGATATCCATTTTTCAGTTAACACTGCGCAAAACTGATTACGAACGACAGTTACAGACTAGTTCTTGTGTAGTTGCACTCGATTTCTTCATTCTACTTCAGTAAACATCTCCATATGAGATCCAATTACTTGTTGGGAAATGCAAGATACCTCAGTTATGATGATGCACTAGGTCCATAGTTGGGACTTTGTGTATGTTCTCGAAATGCGTTTGTCGAGTGCTCATTAAGAAAGTTTCTATACAATTTTCTGAATGAACTCCTTAAGAAAAGTTCTCCAAAAGTTCCTGTGAAAGAACCCTTTGAAGCATCTGGTCATCACAAACGTTTTGACTACTTGTGGAGCCAAAATGGACTTCGTATGAGTCAGATATCCATGTTTCAGTTAACACTACGCAAAACTGATTCCAAACGACACTTACAGACTAGTTCTTGTGTAGTTGCATTCGGTTTTTTCCGTTCTACTTCACTAAACATCTCCATATGAGATCCAATTACTAGTAGGAAAATGCAAGAGAACTCAGTTATGATGATGCAATAGGTCCATAGCTGGGACTTTGTGTATGTTCTCGAAATGCGTTTGTCGAGTGCTAATTAAGAAAGTTTCTGTACAAGTCTCTGAACGAATTCCTTAAGAAAAGTTCTCTAAAAGTTCCCTATGAAAGAATCCTTTGAAGCATCTGGTCGTCAAAAATGTTTTGACTACTTGTGGAGCCAAAACGGACTTCGTATGAGTCAGATATCCATGTTTCAGTTAACACTGTTCCAAACTGATTCGGAACGACAGTTACAGACTAGTTCTTGTGTAGTTGCATTTGATTTTTTCCATTCTACTTCCCTAAACATCTCCATATGAGATCCAATTACTTGTAGGGAAATACAAGAGACCTTAGTTATGACAATGCACTAGGTCCATAGCTGCGACTTTGTGTATGTTCTCGAAATGCGTTTGTCGAGTGCTCATTAAGAAAGTTTCTATACAATTTTCTGAACGAACTCCTTAAGAAAAATTCTCCAAAAGTTCCCTATGAAAGGATCCTTTGAAGCATCTGGTCGTCACAAACATTTTGACTTCTTGTGGAGCCAAAATGGACTCCGTATGAGTTAGATATCCATCTTTTAGTTAACACTGTGCCAAACTCATTCCGAACGACAGTTACAGACTTGTTCTTGTGTAGTTGCATTCGATTTTTCCATTCTACTTCACTAAACATCTCCATATGAGATGGAATTACTTGTAGGGAAATGCAAGAGAACTTAGTTATGATGAGGCACTAGGTCCATAGCTTGGACTTTGTGTATGTTCTCGAAATGCGTTTGTCGAGTGCTCATTAAGAAAGTTTCTATACAATTTTCTGAACTAACTCCTTAAGAAAAGTTCTCCAAAAGTTCCCTATGAAAGAATCCGTTGAAGCATCTAGTCGTCACAAATGTTTTGACTACTTGTGGACCCAAAATAGACTCCGTATGAGTCAGATATCCATGTTTCAGTTAACACTGCGCAAAACTGATTCCGAACGACAGTTACAAAGTAGTTCTTTTGTAGTTGCATTCGATTTTTTCCGTTCTACTTCACTAAACCTCTCCATATGAGATCCAATTACTTGTAGGGAAATGCAAGAGACCTCAGTTATGATGATGCACTATGTCCATAGCTGGGACTTTGTGTATGTTCTCGAAATGTGTTTGTCGAGTGCTCATTAAGAAAGTTTCTATACAAGTTTCTGAACGAACTCCTTAAGAAACGTTCTCCAAAAGTTCCCTATGAAAGAATCCTTCGAAGCACCTGGTCGTTAGAAACGTTTTGGCTACTTGTGGAGCCAAAACTGACACCGTATGAGTCAGATATCCATGTTTCAGTTAACACTGCGCCAAACTGATTCCGAATGACAGTTACAGAGTAGTTCTTATGTAGTTGCATTCGATTTTTTTCCATTCTAATTAACTAAACATATCCATATGAGATACAATTACGTGTCGGGAAATGCAAGAGACCTCAGTTATGATGATGCACTAGGTCCATAGCTGGGACTTTGTGTATGTTCTCGAAATGCGTTTGTCGAGTGCTCGTTAAGAAAGTTTCTATACAAGTTTCTGAACGAACTCCTTAAGAAAAGTTCTCAAAAAGTTCCCTATGAAAGAATCCTCTGAAGAATCTAGTCGTCACAAACGTTTTGACTACTTGTGGAGCCAAAACAGACTCCGTATGAGTCAGATATCCATGTTTCAGTTAACACTGCGCAAAACTGATTCCGAACGACAGTTACATACTAGTTCATATGGAGTTGCATTTGATTTTTTACATTCTACTTCAGTAACCATCTCCATATGAGATCCAATTACTTGTAGGGAAATGCAACAGACCTCAGTTATGATGATGCAATAAGTCCATAGCTGGGACTTTGTGTATGTTCTTGAAATGCGTTTGTCGAGTGCTCATTAAGAAAGATTCTATACAAGTTTCTGAATGAACTCCTTAAGAAAAGTTCTCCAAAGTTCCCTATGAAAGAATCCTTTGAAGCATCTAGTCTTCACAAACGTTTTGACTACTTGTGGAGCCAAAACGGACTCCATACGAGTCAGATATCCATGTTTCAGTTAACACTACGCCAAACTAATTCCGAATGACAGTTACAAAGTAGTTCTTATGTAGTTGCATTCGATTTTTTACATTCTAATTAACTAAACATATCCATATGAGATACAATTACGTGTCGGGAAATGCAAGAGACCTCAGTTATGATGATGCACTAGGTCCATAGCTGGGACTTTGTGTATGTTCTCGAAATGCGTTTGTCGAGTGCTCGTTAAGAAAGTTTCTATACAAGTTTCTGAACCAACTCCTTAAGAAAAGTTCTCAAAAAGTTCCCTATGAAAGAATCCTCTGAAGAATCTAGTCGTCACAAACGTTTTGACTACTTGTGGAGCCAAAACAGACTCCGTATAAGTCAGATATCCATGTTTCAGTTAACACTGCGTAATACTGATTCCGAACGACAGTTACATACTAGTTCTTGTGTAGTTGCATTTGATTTTTTCCATTCTACTTCACTAACCATCTCAATATGAGATCCAATTACTTGTAGGGAAATGCAAGAGACCTTAGTTATGATGATGCAATAGGTCCATAGCTGGGACTTTGTGTATGTTCTTGAAATCCGTTTGTCGAGTGCTCATTAAGAAAGATTCTATACAAGTTTCTGAACGAACTCCTTAAGATAAGTTCTCCAAAAGTTCCCTATGAAAGAATCCTTTGAAGCATCTAGTCTTCACAAATGTTTTGACTACTTGTGGAGCCAAAACGGACTCCATATGAGTCAGATATGCATGTTTCAGTTAACACTGCGCAAAACTGATTCCAAACGACAGTTACAGACTAGTTCTCGTGTAGCTGCATTCAATTTTTTGCATTCTACTTAGTAAACATCTCCATATGAGATCCAATTACTTGTAGGGAAATGCAAGAGACCTCAGTTATGATGATGCACTAGGTCCATAGCTGGGACTTTGTGTATGTTCTCGAAATGCGTTTGTCGAGTGCTCGTTAAGAAAGTTTCTATACAAGTTTCCCTTAAAAAAAGTTCTCAAAAGTTCCCTATGAAAGAATCCTTTGAAGAATCGAGTCGTCACAAACGTTTTGACTAGTTGTGGAGCCAAAGCATACTCCGTATGAGTCAGATATCCATGTTTCAGTTAACACTGCGCAAAACTGATTCCGCACGACATTTACATACTAGTTCTTGTGTAGTTGCATTCAATTTTTTCCATTCTACTTCGATAAACGTCTCCATATGAGATCCAATTACATGTAGGGAAATGCAAGAGACCTCAATTATGATGATGCACTAGGTCCATAGTTGGGACTTTGTGTATGTTCTCGAAATGCGGTTGTCGAGTGCTCATTAAAAATGTTTCTATACAAGTTTCTGAACGAAGTCCTTAAGAAAAGTTCTCCGAAAGTTCCCTATGAAAGAATCCTTTGAAGCATCTTGTTGTCACAAACTTTTTGACTACTTGTGGAGCCAAAAAGGACTCCATATGAGTCAGATATCCATGTTTCAGTTGACACTGCGCAAAACTGATTCCGAACGACAGTTGTAAACTAGTTCTTGTGTAGTTCATTCAATTTTTTCCATATGAGATCCAATTACTTGTAGGGAAATTCAAGAGACCTAGGTTATGATGATGCACTAGGTCCATAGCTGGGACTTTGTGTATGTTCTCGAAATGCGTTTGTCGAGTACTCATTAAGAAAGTTTCTATAGAAGTTTCTGAACGAACTCCTTAAGAAAATTTCTCCAAAAGTTCCCTATGAAAGAAGCCTTTGAAGCATCTGGTCGTCAAAAATGATTTGACTACTTGTGGAGCCCAAACGGACTCCGTATGAGTCAGATATCCATGTTTCAGTTAACACTGCGCAAAACTGTTTCCGAACGACAGTTATAGACTAGTTCTTGTGTAGTTGCATTCGATTTTTTCTATTCTACTTCACTAAACATCTCCATATGAGATCCAATTACTCGTAGGGAAATGCAAGAGACCTTATTTATGATGATGCACTAGGTCCATAGCTGGGACTTTGTGTATGTTCTCGAAATGTGTTTGTCGAGTGCTCTTTAAAAACATTTCTATACAAGTTTCTGAACGAACTCCTTAAGAAAAGTTCTCCAAAAGTTCCCTATGAAAGAATCCTTTGAAGCATCTGGTCCTCACAAATGTTTTGACTACTTTTGGAGCCAAAACGGAGTCCGTGGGAGTAAGATATCCATGTTTCAGTTAACACTACGCAAAACTGATTCGGAACGACAATTACAGACTAGTTCTTGTGTAGTTGCATTCGATTTTTTCCATTCTACTTCACTAAACATCTCCATATGATATCCAATTACTTGTAGGGAAACGCAAGAGAACTCAGTTATGATGAAGCACTAAGTCCATAGCTGGGACTTTGTGTATGTTCTCAAAATGCTTGTGTCGAGTGCTAATTACGGAAGTTTCTGTACAAGTTTCTGAACGAACTCCGGAAGAAAAGTTCTCCCAAAGTTCCCTATGAAAGAATCCTTTGAAGCATCTGGTCTTCACAATCGTTTTGACTTTTTGGAGCCAAAACGGACTCCGTATGAGTCATATATCCATGTTTCAGTTAACAGTGCGCCAAACTGATTCCGAACGACAGTTACAGACTAGTTCTTGTGTAGTTGCATTCGATTTTTTCCATTCTACTTCACTAAACATCTCCATATGAGATCCAATTACTTGTACGGAAATGCAAGAGACCTCAGTTATGATGTTGCACTAGGTCCATAGCTGGGACTTTGTGTATGTTCTCGAAATGCGTTTGTCGAGTGCTCATTAAGAAAGTTTCTATAAAACTTTCTGAACGAACTCCTGAAGAAAAGTTCTCCAAAATTTCCCTATGAAAGAATCCTTTGAAGCATCTTGTCGGCAGAAACGTTTTGACTACTTGTGGAGCCAAAATGGACTCCGTATGAGTCGGATATCCATGTTTAAGTTAACACTGCGCCAAACTGATTCCGAACTATAGTTACAGACTAGTTCTTGTGTAGTTGCATTCGATTTTTTCCGTTCTACTTCAGTAAACATCTCCATGTGAGATCCAATTACTTGTCGGGAAATGCAAGAGACCTCAATTATGATGATGCACTAGGTCCATAGCTGGGACTTTCTGTATGTTCTCAAAATGCGTTTGTCAAGTGCTCATTAAGAAAGTTTCTATACAAGTTTCTGAACGAACTCCTTAAGAACAGTTCTCCAAAAGCTCCCTATGAAAGAATCCTTTGAAGCATCTGGTCGTCACAAATGTTGTGACTACTTGTGGATCCAAAACGGACTCCGTATGAGCCAGATATCCATGTTTCAGTTAACACTACGCAAAACTGATTTCCGAACGACAGTTACAAACTAGTTCTTGTGTAGGTGCATTGATTTTTTCCATTCTACTTCACTAAACATATCCATATGAGATGCAATTAATTGTAGGGAAATGCAAGAGACCTCAGTTATGATGCACTAGGTCCATAGCTGGGACTTTGTGTATGTTCCCGAAATGCGTTTGTCGAGTGTTCATTAAGAAAGTTTCTATACAAGTTTCTGAATGAACTCCTTAAGAAAAGTTCTCCAAAAGTTCCCTATGAAAGAATCCTTTAAAGCATCTGGTCGTCACAAACGTTTTGACTACTTGTGTAGCCAAAACGGACTCCGTATGAGTCAGATATCCATGTTTCAGTTAACACTGCGCCAAATTGATTCCGAACGACAGTTACGGACTAGTTCTTGTGTAGTTGCATTTGATTTTTTCTATTCTTATTCACTATAAATCTCCATATGAGATCCAATTACTTGTAGGGAAATGCAAGAGACCATAGTTATGATGATGCACTAGGTCTATAGCTAGGACTTTGTGTATGTTCTCGAAATGCGTTTGTCGATTGTTCATTAAAAAAATTATATACAAGTTTCTGAAGGAACTCCTTAAGAAAAGTTCTCCAAAAGTTCCCTATGAAAGAATCCTTTGAAGCATCTGGTCGTCACAAACGTTTTGACTACTTGTGGAGCCAAAACAGACTCCGTATGAGTCAGATATCCATGTTTCAGTTAACGCTATGCCAAACTGATTCTGAACGACAGTTACAAACTAGTTCTTGTGTAGTTGCATTCGATTTTTTCCATTCTATTTCACTAGAAATCTCCATATGACATCCAATTACTTGTAGGGAAATGCAAGAGACCTCAGTTATGATGATGCACTATGTTGGGAATATGACTATTAGATATGACCCGCCCAGGAGGGGCCGGCTCATCCCTATAGTGGTTCATCTTAATGAAGCCCAAGAGTATATTAAGATGGCGGTTCATAGACAGGCTTGTTAGAGGTCCCAAACCCGAAGGCGGCTTAAGGCCCACAAGTATAAACCGCCATGTATATGTAAACTTGTATTGTAAGGCATGTAAGATAAGTCACCGAGCCGGACACGTTGTATGAGCCGGCCGGGACTCTGTAGGCCGCAGGGCGTCAACCCGTGTATATAAGGGGGCGACCCAACAGTGGCTTAGGGCAAGAAACAACAAGTCGAGAGCCAGGCAAAGCGTATTCGCTCCCTGGTCATCGAAACCCTAGCAATACCACCTCCAACTTGACTAGGCCTTTACCTTCACCGCAAGGGGCCGAACCAGTATAACCTCCTCGCATCCTTTGTCCCGTTTAACCCCTTTAAGCTAACCTCGTCGCCATGGCTCCGCAACTAAGTCCTTCCATGAGGACATCTGCCGTGACACTTCCACGACAGTTGGCGCCCATCGTGGGGCTAGCGCACGGTGGTTTTGAGTTCTTAAAGGGCAGCTTTGAAGGGATCAAGGGATACGCCGTGGGCCGGATGACCAAGAGTCGTCGCGGCAAGCTCTACATCAACGACGCAGGCTGGGGCCCCGAGGCCGGCTCAATTGAGTACGGGTACCGGGTCCCCTTCGGCGGAATCCACGTCTTCATCGGCAAGATCGGCGAACCGGGCCCTGAGCCGGACATCTGCACCGACATCATCGAGACGACTCAGCGTGCGCGACCCGCCCGGGTTCAACCCGCTGTAAAGCATGCCTTTGTTGGATGTTTCCATGGGGCTGAATTGGAAGGCTCTGTGTCTGGGGGTGAGACGGCCATCTACTCTAATGGTGAGTCGTCCATAGGCGAAACCAATTCTATGTATCAACTGCAAGACGACGGTTTGGGGGTTGTTTCGATGGCGACAGTATTCCGGACCACCTTGAGCCGCCGAACAGAGTGGCGATTTTCATGGCTGGCACCTAGCCGATTCTCGGTTCAACAACCGCCGCGGCCATGACCTCCAGTGCAGCGGCGGTGATAGCGGCTGGTGTTGGCGGGTCAGTTCGCCTGCCGGCTCAAGTTTTAACAGATCTGTTGGACGATCTGGCGACTCTGATGGGAGTGGAGGTAACCGCAGACAACCAGGAATAGCATAAGGTGGATGTGGCTAAGTTGCGTGATGAGATAGCGCAGGCTAAGGCGGAATTGGCAGCGGAAAACACTAGGATGGCTGCAGAGCAGGCCGTCTTAAACGCCCAGGCACAGCGAATTCAAGCAGATTCATACCGGCTTATGGTGGATCAGAACGCTTCAAATGAAGTCTTGAGGAGAAAGCACCAGAGTCGTCTGCCCTCGGTTTAGGAGTCAAGGGACCTCTTCAACACACCCGGAGCGGGGGCTAGTAACCCACCGGTGATAAACCAGACGGTTGAGGCGCCAGGGGATGGAGCATCTGGTCAGCCGCGCATAGCAGGTTCTCCGCATATGAATAATACCCCACCTCAGCACGTAGTGACGCCACCGGGTCATTACTCTACCCCTCTAGATAACATGATTGCTGCAGCTACGCGATTGGCGGCTCTGCCAGTCGAGGGTGAAACTACCGCAGCGGTTGAAACCCGAAGGGCTAGGGAGCTTCTTCAAATGGCTTTGGTGCAGCAGCATGCTTATTCCTATAGTCGTGACCGGATTCATGCGACTCCTCGTCCAAGTCGGAGCTACAGTAGGCACATTGACTCGCCAGCAGTCTCGAGTACCGAGCAACGTCGTAACCAACCTCATGGTCATGACCCGGCGCACCGGGAGGCCGAGCTGGCGGCTCAGCCAGCGATTCATCAGTATGCGCCGGTTTACCTGAAGGTTTTAGTTGAGGCGGGTGTAACTTCTAGAGCTTTCGGTGTGCCGTGTCTAAGAGCGGCTCTATGCAACGAGCGCTTGCCAAAGGACTTCAAAGGCCCTCACAAGGTGCCCAATTACACAGTAGATCAGCCCCCTGAGGCCTGGGTTGAGAGTTATGAGATGGCTATGAAGATGTTGGATGTTAGTGAGGTTGCGTATGCCAAGTACTTCACCATGATGCTGGAGGGGACGGCTCGTACCTGGTTGAAGGGGCTGCCGGCTAATTCCATCGGGTCATGGGCGGAGCTGAAGGCCCGGTTCATCCAGAATTTCAAAGATACATGCAAGCAGCCCATGTCGATTGTGGATTTGGTTTCTAGTGTTCAAGCAGAGGGCGAGTCAACAACCAGCTGGGTACGCCGGGTCTTGACTATCATACATTCTTCAGATAACATAAACGTCGGTTCAGCGATTCTGATGTTGGAGAAAAATTGCCATTTTACTCCACTCAAGCTAAAGCTTGGACGGCTCAAGCGTCATTGCGACGACATGGGTACTCTAATGGCGGCCCTTGTCAAGTACGATGACTCTGATGGTACCAAGGACCCCGTCTCTATGGACGAAAGATCGGGAAAGGGAAAGAAGAGTATCGGCATGAAGGGACAACAGTACAATCCTACCAATCAGGGCGGCAACGGTAAGCGCAGGGCTGATGAATTTGTGGCTAACACCGGTGCGCGCAATTATAACCAGCATCGTAAGGGGCAGCTGACTCCAAGGACTGGATTCGATCTTGAGGCAATGTTAAATCAGCCATGTCTGAAACACGGAACGGATCAGAAGCCGGCTACTCATTCATGGAAAGATTGCATCATAATGAGAAGCTTTAGGGAGTCCATCCAACGCAACCACGGCCTGAACGGCGGTTCAAGGTCCGGTTATCATGGCCCGGGTCACGGAGGCGGCGGTTCAAGTTCCGGGTTTCAAGGCCACGGTAACCAAGGTGGTTACAATTAGCAGAGTAATTAGGGGAATCAACAGCAACAGCAGTCTGGTTATCAGAGCAACCCGAAGTAGTTGAATAGTGGATAGTACCACGTCTTCACCACTAGCTTATGTAAGCGGGGTCAAAAGCTTCATAAGAGGGCAGTCAATGTTGTTGAGCCGGCAGTGTCGCGTTACTTGCGGTGGTCAGAGCAGCCTATAGTGTGGAGTCGTGAGGATCACCCGCCTCGGGTTGATAATCCGGGTCAGCTGGCTCTTGTGGTGGCGCCTCAGGTTGGGGGCTATAAATTTACTAAGGTGCTCATGGATGGAGGTAGCAACATTAACATCCTTTATTATGAGACCTTCCGTCGCATGGGACTGACAGATAAGAATCTTAAGCCGTCAAACACTGTATTCCATGGTGTGGTGCCGGGTAAGTTAGCCTACCCGGTGGGTAAGATATCTTTGGAAGTTGCCTTTGGAGATGAGCATGATTCCAGGCCTGAAACTTTAACCTTCAAAGTGGTCAAGATCAAGAGCCCTTATCATGCTCTGTTTGGGCGGCCGGCTTATGCTAAGTTTATAGCGAGGCCTTGCTATGTTTACTTGCAGCTTAAGATGCCGGGTTACAAGGGCAACATCACAGTGCATGGGAGTCATAAGGTGGCCCTGGAGTGTGAAGAAGGTGATGCGGCTTATGCTGAATCAGTTTGTGCAACGGAGGAGTTGAAATTTTAAAAAGGATAATGTTGACCCGGCAGACATTAAATCCTTGAAAAAGCCAACCACAGAGCATGATCCGTCGCTCAAGTTTAAGTCGGCGGACGACACCAAAATGGTTGACTTCGTCCCTGGCGATTCATCAAAGCAGTTCAGTATCAGTGCTAATCTTGATCCGAAATAGGAAAGCGCGCTCATCGAGTTCATCCGTGAGAATCGGGACATCTTTGCATGGAAGCCTTCAGACATGTCGGGTGTACCGAGGGAACTCGCTGAGCATACTCTTAATATTGATCCTAAGTTTAAGCCGGTCAAGCAGTTTCTTCACCGATTTAAAGAGGAGAGGCGGAAGGCCATTGGTGAAGAGGTGGCCCGGCTCTTAGCGGCCGGGTTTATTGTTGATGTTTCTCATCCTGAGTGGTTGGCTAACCCAGTGCTGGTGCTTAAGAAGAATGGCACTTGGCGCATGTGATTGGATTACACGAACTTAAATAAGGCTTGTCCGGCTGATCCGTTTGCTCTCCCCCGTATTGATCAAATCATTGATGCTACGGCGGGTTGTGAGCATCTGAGTTTTTTGGATGCTTATTCTGGTTTTCATCAGATCAAGATGGCAGTTAAGGACCAAGATAAGACGACTTTCATTACTCCATTTGGAGCCTTCTGCTATGTGTCTATGCTTTTTGGGCTCAAGAGCGCCCAGGCGACTTACCAGCGGTGTGTGCAAAATTGCCTTCACAATCAGATCGGGCGTAATGTTCATGCTTATGTAGATGACATTGTGGAGAGAGAAGGAGACCTTGATTGATGATTTGAAGGAGACGTTTGGCAATCTCCGGGTCTACAAGATGATGCTTAACCCAGCCAAGTGCGTGTTTGGTGTGCCAGCAGGCAAACTCTTGGGTTTCCGGGTTTCTAACAGAGGCATTGAAGCTAACTCGGAGAAGATCAAAGCCATTACTTCATTGGCTAAGCCGGTGTGTGTTAATGATGTTCAGCGTCTGGCGGGTCGTATTGCGGCTCTGAGCCGGTTCACAAGCCGGCTGGGTGAGAAGGCTATTCCTCTTTATCAGATGATGAAGAAGACAGATCACTTTGTTTGGAGTGATGCTGCTAATCAAGCGTTTGAGGATCTGAAGAAACAGTTGGCTGAGCCGCCCGTGCTTGCTGCCCCTATTGATAAAGAGCCTCTATTGTTATATGTGGCTGCAAATAGCTGGGCCGTCAGTGTAGCCATTGTGGTGGAAAGGAAAGAGGCAGGCAAGGAGTACCCGGTTCAACGGCCGGTTTATTATATCAGTGAGGTGCTTATTGATTCTAAGCAGAGATATCCACACTGGCAGAAGCTTGTGTATGGGGTTTTCATGGCAAGCCGGAAGCTTAAGCAGTATTTTCAGGGCCATCCCATTACTGTGGTTAGCTCTGCTCCTTTAGGAGACATCGTCCAAAACAGGGAAGCCACAGGCCGGGTTGCTAAATGGGCCATTGAGCTTGGACCTCACGGTTTAAAGTATGTGCCTCGTACAACCATCCAATCCCAAGCACTTGTGGATTTCATCAATGACTGGACAGAGTTGCAGGCGCCTGAGGAAAAGCCGGATAACACATATTGGACTATTCATTTTGATGGATCCAGGCAATTGGAGGGCTCGGGGGCTGGAGTTGTCTCGACTTCCCCACGAGGTGCTAAATTTTCTTATGTCCTCCGGCTAATGTTCCCTTGCACTAACAATGCAACTGAGTATGAGGCCTTGCTCCATGGTCTCCGGATGGATAAACAAATGAATTTAAGACGGGTGAGATGCTTTGGCGATTCAGATCTGGTAGCTCAACAAGTCTCTGGCACCTGGGATTCTAAGGATCCCCTCATGGCGGCTTATCGTCGAGAGGTTGATGCTATTGCGGGTCATTTCAAGGGTTATCAAGTTGAGCATATTGATCGCAGGAAGAATGAGGCGGCTGATACGTTAAGCCGGCTAGGGTCTCAGCGTAAGCCGGTGCCACCTAACACGTTCCTGGATATTTTGCTTAACCCCTCTATCAAATTGCTTACAGAGGAGGATCTTGCTGTCCCTGACCCAGAAGCACAATTGGTGGCGGCTCTTCATGCTATTCCTGATTGGACAGTTCCTTATTTGGCTTACATGACCCGGGGTGAGTTGCCAGAAGATGAAATTTTGGCCAGACAGATAACCCGGCGGTCTAAGTCAATGTCAATTGGCAATGGGGAGTTGCACCATCGCAGTGTCACAGGGGCGTTTCAGCGTTGCGTCTCTCCTGAAGAACGCTGCGAGATTCTACGAGAGATCCACGAAGGAGAATGAGGTCATCATGCCGGCTCTAAATCTCTTGTAGCCAAGGCTTTTCGTCATGGGTTCTATTGGTTGATGGCTCATGCTGATGCTGAGGAATTGGTAAGCAGATGTGACGGCTGTCAGAAATTTTCACGACGAGCTCATGTGTCGGCTCAGGAATTGAGGATGATCCCAATTACTTGGCCGTTTGCAACTTGGGGGCTTGATATGGTTGGGCCTTTTAAAAGGTCCAAGGATAAGAAGACCCACCTTTTGGTGGCGGTTGATAAGTTCACTAAGTGGGTGGAGGCAGAGCCAGTCAGTAAGTGTTATGCAGCAACGGCGGTTCAATTCATGAAGAAGGTGATCTTCCGTTTTGGCTTTCCACACAGCATTATAACAGATAATGGCACTAATCTCTCTAAAGGTGCTATGAATTTTTTTGTCAACGGGAGCATATCCGGCTTGACGTTTCATCTGTGGCTCACCCTCAGTCCAATGGTCAGGCAGAACAAGCAAATCAAGAGATTTTGCGAGGTATCAAGCCCCAGCTTATGGTCCCCTTGCAAAGAACGCCGGGTTGTTGGGTAGAGTAGTTTCCTTCGGTGTTATGGAGCATCAACACGACCCCCAACAGATCTACGGGTTACACACCCTTTTTCATGGTTTATGGAGCAGAGGCGGTTCTCCCTAGTGACATCCGTCACGATTCACCCCGGGTGGCGGCTTACGTATAAGCTGACAATGAAAAGACACGTCAATATGCACTTGACCTGTTGGATGAGGAGCGTGATCTCGCGGCGGCTCGTTCGGCAATTTATCAGCAGGAAGGCGACTTCGTGCTCCGGCTCATCCAGGATCAAACAGACATGCATAAGCTCTCGCCGCCCTGGGAAGGACCTTTTGTGGTCAGCAAGAATCTGCATAACGGGTCATATTATCTTATCGACATTCGAGAACACAAGGATTCACGTAAGTCGGAGGAGTAGACCCATCGGCCGTGGAATATTGCTCATCTTCCGCCCTACTATACTTGAGCCACCGGCTCTCATGATGTACATAGCTACTTGATGTATATATTATAAGCAATATAATAAAGCCGGCATCCCTGAAAATTCAGGGCCTCTGTCGTTTCACTTCCTCGAAGCTGAGTCTTTATCATCATCTTACATATTCATTAAAGAGGCTTGATGCCAAACTTCAGGGACCAAAGAGGGTTAGATGCATAGCACAACTCAAACATAGGTCCCCGACGAGCGCAATTTGTCAGTATGTTGTGTCGGCGTCCTGGGAACAGGGGTCCCCAGACTTGCCTGCCTGCGGCCCACGGCGTGGCTCTCCCAACGGCCCCGTACGGCCCATCTTCACCAACCAACACTCAAGACCCTCGCGAGGGGCCAAGCCTCGCGGGGCGGGCGACACAAGACCTCCTCGGGAGCAGCCTCGTGAGGTTCCAATGACGTAAGCCATGACGACCAAGGCCAGGCGGGCGACAGCATGCACAGTGTCCTCGTTTCCTCTTTGGTGCTAAGGAGGCAAGCGCAGGCGCGGAGTACCGAGGCATCAAGCAAAGGTTTCCATATCGGTGCAACGAGACCAAGACCAGCAGGACGGAAGGACGGAGGTCACCGTGGAGCCCAAGACGGCATCACCACCAGAGCCTTTGGCAGGCGAAGACCACCGTTAGTCAGGATAGCTTGTACTAGCTGCCCCCTTCAAATTGGTCGTTGTGGCATCCCTTCCCGCTCGATATTTGGGAAGAGGACCAAGGCCCCTATAAATAGGACTAGCCACCACCATAGGGGCCAAGTCATCTTGGACTAGGCCATCCTCACACTCGTACACCGAGCACAAGAACACCTCTCCTCAGGAGGCTGTTCTTCCCTTGTACTATTCATCATCAGCCCAAGAGGCAATCCACCACCACACTGGAGTAGGGTATTACACCACATCGGTGGCCCAAACTAGTATAAATCTCGTGTCTCTTGTGTTGTGAGTTCGTCGAGCTAGGCTTTGAGATCGCGGTGAGGGTGAGGGCATGATTAGGTAGGGAGAGATCTTCCCGTGCACCCCAGTGTTCGAACCTCAAGGGTTTGCCGTAACCCGAAATCCGATATTTGGCGCGCCAGGTAGGGGTGCGCCGGAGTCTTCCTTCCGCCGATCCGCATCCCATCGCTTCATCGCCTCCATGTCGGACGCCCGTCGAGCCCGCGCTGAGCGCAGGGCCGCCCTCGCCGCCCGCGTCGCTCAGACGGCTCCTGTCGGCGGGCCTCCCCGTCGTTCTCCGTCCTGCCGCCAACGCCACCACCGGCCCAACGGGGAACGAGCAGCAAGCATCCTCGCTGCACCCCTCGGTGCGGCGGGACGGGTGCACCGCCACCCCGTCGCTGACTCCGGCCGGCTCGTCGTCTCACGCTCGTCGCACTCCCACACATGCGCAGGCCGCGCTGCTCATGGCACGCGAGCTCCTGCGCTACCGCCCCGTCGACGACCTCTACAAGGTCTGGCTCAACCGCATCGCCGAGCTCGTCAGCGCCGCAGGGGGCTCTCCCGTGCCGTCTCTTTCGCTGCCTCATCCTCCGCCAGCTGCGGGCGACGTGGCTCATGGAGCGCCTCCACCACCTCTGCCCCTCGGCGCGACCCACCGTGTCCAGCGCCCGCGCGAGAGGAAAGAAGCTGCCAAGAAATCCCTCAGCCGTGAGAGAACATTCCTGTGCTCCCCGCACCGCTACAACAAGACCGTGCGCCGCCTGCAGCGGCGGTGCGCGGACATCAAGGGCAGGCTCCACACTAGCAAATGGTCCCGGTGGCCACCGCGGGCTGCCGCGCCTTCACCCCCGAGCTGCGTAGCGTCGCATGGCCGAGCAAGTTCAAGCCAGACCTGCCTCCTCGCTACGACGGCACCCCCGACCCCGCGGAGTTCCTGCAGCTCTATGAGCTGAGCATCGAGGTGGCCAACAGCAACGAGAAAGTCATGGCGAACTGGTTCCCCATGGCTCTCAAGGACGACGCTCGTCCGTGGCTCCTGAACCTGCCTCCGGGCTCGATCTCCTCCTGGGACGAGATGCGCGATCACTTCGTCGCCAACTTTCAGGGTACTCGCTATCGCCCTCCGGCCGCGGGTGACCTGCGCCGCATCAAGCAGCAGCCAGGGGAGACCCTCCAGAAGTACATCCAGTGCTTCAACAACGTTCGTCTCAAGATCCCCAAGGTGATGGACGAGTCCATCATCTCCGCGTTCTCTGATGGCGTTCGCGACGTCAAGATGAAGGAGGAGCTCGCCATCCACGAGGAGCTGTGCACGACCCTGGAGCTGTTCAACCTGGCGACCAAGTGCGCAAGAGCTGAGGAAGGGCGCCTTTCCCTCCTCGAGCTCCCAACTGCTGACCCCGAGGAGAAGAAGGCCAAGGCCAAGGACGTGAAGCGCAAAGGAGTGGTCGTGCTCGCGGCGGAGCCGGACATGAAACGCGGTCGGGACCAGCCCGAGTCATCCAAGAGCAGCCGACCATTCTGCACCTTCCACAACGTTCACAGCCACAACACCAACGACTGTCAAGAGCTCAGGACCATTCGAGACGGACGCTTCGGTCGACTCCTTGAGTGCAAAGACCGGGGCTACGGCCGAGGAGGAGGACGCGGCAGATGCTGGGATGATCGCGGCCCGCGCCAGGAGTGGCGCGATCGGCCACGCGAGGACCACTGGCAGGACTAACCTCGCGAGGGCGCCTGGCGCGATCAGCCTCTCGAGGACCGCCCTCAGGGCAATGCTGGACTTCCACTGCTGCCGCCACCACCAAGGAGGAACGACGACCACCATCAGGACGAGGGGGCTGGGGGCTTCCAGGAGACGTGTGCTATCGCCTCCATCCTGGGTGGAGCTCAAGCTCCAGCATCTCAGCGTATCTTCAAACAGTTTGCTCGCGAGGTGAACGCGTTCCTCCCCAAGCTTGAGGCCACGCGCCCGCTCAGGTGGTCAGTGCGCCATCACCTACAGCTAGGCAGATCAGCTCAAGTGCGCGGCCACCGCTGGCGCCCTCCCGATGCTTTGCTCGCCCGTCATCAGCAACGTACAAGTCACCAAGACCCTCATCGACGGCGGCGCAGGGCTTAACGTCCCGTACATCGAGACATTTGATAGCCTTCAAGTGCCATATGATCAGCTTCAGCCTACCAAGCCCTTCTCAGGAGTAACCGACGGTTCCACCACCCCGATAGGGCAGGTCCGCCTCCCTGTCACCTTCGGGCAGCGCGACAACTACCGCACCGAGCTCATCGACTTCGACGTCGCCCACATCCGTCTGCCATACAACGCCATCCTCGGGTACCCGGCCCTGGCCAAGTTCATGGCAGTGACACACCACGGCTACAACATCCTCAAGATTCCAGGGAGCGGTGGGATCATCACGGTCCCCTGCGAAGAGAGAGATGCAGTGTGCTCCCTCGAGCGCGCCTTCCAAGCAGCATCAATTGAAGACCCCGACAACAGTGCGGCGCAGTACCCTCCTGATGTTGCCCCCAAGAAGAAGAAGCAGCTATTCCGCACCGGGCCTCAGGAGAGCGGCGCCGCAAGTGGTGCCTCGTCAGGATCGGCGCCCACGCCTGGGGCGCCTCCCTCCCTCGCATAGGAAGGCGCGCCTAGCGCCCTCCTCGGCAGGGCTCGGGGGCTCTCTTCCAAAGGGCCTCTGACCTTGCCAACGTCACGAGGGAGGCGCTCGGGCACCACGTGGAGGCGTGCTTTGCAGCACGCTTCCCTCAGGAGGACACCGGGCGAGGAGCGCCCAACGCTCAGGAGTTCATTACCAAGACCACTCAGGAACTGCAAGACGCGAGAGCCATGCGCGGCGACCGCCGCTCACCTGGCGCGGCTCCCCATCCAGGCGAGGATGGCGGGTTGCGCGTCTGCATTGACATCCCAGGGCTCAACAGAGCCGCGTCTCAGGAGCTCTTCGAGCCTTCGCGCGTGGGATGCTGCAAGGGCCCACCTCACAGCTACGTTCGCATGCCTTTTGGCCAGCCGAGTGTGGTGTCCGCCTTCTAGCTCAACCTATGGAGCACCCTGGCGGCTTGATGACCCACAAGTATAGGGGATCTATCATAGTCCTTTCGATAAGTAAGAGTGTCGAACCCAACGAGGAGCAGAAGGAAATTATAAGCGGTTTTCAGCAAGGTATTCTCTGCAAGCACTGAAATTATAGGTAACAGATAGTTTTGTGATAAGATAATTTGTAACGAGCAACAAGTAACAAAAGTAAATAAAGTGCAGCAAGGTGGCCCAATCCTTTTTGTAGCAAAGGACAAGCCTGGACAAACTCTTATATAGAGAAAAGCGCTCCCGAGGACACATGGGAATTATCATCAAGCTAGTTTTCATCACGTTCATATGATTCGCGTTCGGTACTTTGATAATTTGATATGTGGGTGGACCGGTGCTTGGGTGCTATCCTTACTTGGACAAGCATCCCACTTATGATTAACTCCTATTGCAAGCATCTGCAACTACAAAAGAAGTATTAAGGTAAACCTAACCATAGCATGAAACATATGGATCCAAATCAGCCCCTTACGAAGCAACACATAAACTAGGGTTTAAGCTTCTGTCACTCTAGCAACCCATCATCTACTTATTACTTCCCAATGCCTTCCTCTAGGCCCAAATAATGGTGAAGTGTCATGTAGTCGACGTTCACATAACGCCACTAGAGGAAAGACAACATACATCTCATCAAAATATCGAACGAATACCAAATTCACATGACTACTAATAGCAAGACTTCTCCCATGTCCTCAGGAACAAACGTAACTACTCACAAAGCATATTCATGTTCATAATCAGAGGAGTATTAATATGCATAAAGGATCTGAACATATGATCTTCCACCAAATAAACCAACTAGCATCAACTACAAGGAGTAATCAACACTACTAGCAACCTACAGGTACCAATCCCAGACTTGGAGACAAGAGATGAACTAGGGTTTGAGAGGAGATGGTGCTGGTGAAGATGTTGATGGAGATTGGCCCTCTCCCGATGAGAGGAGCGTTGGTGATGACGATGGCGATGATTTCCCCCTCTCGGAGGGAAGTGTCCCCGGCAGAACAGCTCTGCCGGAGCCCTAGATTGGTTCCGCCAAGGTTCCGCCTCCTGGCGGCGGAGTCTCGTCCCAAAAGCTTGCTTATGATTTTTCTTCGGACGAAAGACTTCATATAGCAGAAGATGGGCACCGGAGGGCCAACAGGGGGCCCACGAGGCAGGGGGTGCGCCCAGGGGGTAGGGCGCGCCCCCCACCCTCGTGGCCAGGGTGTGGGCCCCCTCTGGTATTTCTTCCGCTCAGTATTTTTTATTATTTCCAAAAACAACTTCCGTGGAGTTTCAGGACTTTTGGAGTTGTGCAGAATAGGTCTCTAATATTTGCTCCTTTTCCAGCCCAGAATTCCAGCTGTCGGCATTCTCCCTCCTTATGTAAACCTTGTAAAATAAGAGAGAATAGGCATAAGTATTGTGACATAATGTGTGATAACAGCCCATAATGCAATAAATATCGATATAAAAGCATGATGCAAAATGGACGTATCAACTCCCCCAAGCTTAGACCTCGCTTGTCCTCAAGCGGAAGCCGATAACGATAAATATGTCCACATGTTTAGAGGTAGAGGTGTCGATAAAATAAAATACGGACATGAGGGCATCATGGTCAATCTTACAACGGAAACATATATGGATATTGTCATATGATTTCTTATGCTCAAGTAATAATCTATTCACAATGCAAAGTATGAATCAGAAACTTTATTGAGAACAAACAAACTATAATCTTAGTCATTGAAGCAATTGCAATTTATCATAACATCAGAAAGAGTCTATGTCAGAGCTTTTTAGCAAGTCCACATACTCAACTATCATTTAGTCTTTCACAATTGCTAACACTCACGCAATACTTGTGGTTACGGAGTTTTAATCAGACACAGAAAAAGATAGGGGCTTATAGTTTTGCCTCCCAACCTCTTACCTCAAGGGTAATGTCAACAATAATAGTTCATGCTAACTTACATCCAATTAGATATATATGTCAGGATCCTTCCAACACACTGTGCTTGCCAAAGGATAAAATGTAAAAAGGAAAGGTGAAGATCACCATGACTCTTGCATAAGGTAGAAGATAATAATAAAAGATAGGCCCTTCGCAGAGGGAAGCAGAGGTTGCCATGCGCTTTCAGGGTTGGATGCACAAAATCTTAATGCGAAAGAACGTCACTTTATATTGCCACTTGTGATATAGACCTTTATTATGCAGTCCGTCGCTTTTATTTCTTCCACATCACAAGATCGTATAAAGCTTATTTCCTCCACACCAATCAATCATACATATTTAGAGAGCAAGTTTTATTGCTTGCACTGATGACAACTTACTTGAAGGGTCTTACTCAATCCATAGGTAGATATGGTGGACTCTCATGGCAAAACTGGTTTAAGGGTATTTGGAAGCACAAGTAGTATCTCTACTTGGTGCAAAGAATTTGGCTAGCATGAGGGGGAAAGGCAAGCTCAACATGTTGGATGATCCATGGCAATATACTTTATCTCAGATATAAGAAAACATAACCCATTACATTGTCTTCCTTGTCCAACATCAACTCTTTAGCATGTCATATTTTATTGAGTGCTCCCAATCATAAAAGATATCCAAGATAGTATATTTATATATGAAACCTCTCTTTCTCTTTTCTTTTATTCCCTCCAGATCATAGCAAGATAATCAAGCCCTTGACTCAACACTAATCTTTATTATATAACTCACGTACACGATTACATAGAAGGATCATAAGGCAAAACTCAAAACTAAATCATACTAAAATTTTATTCTACTGGATCAAGATAATACTAAAAAGGATCGAACTAAGAAAAATGGTAAAGTGGCACCTCCCCCAAGCTTGGCAGTTGCCAAGGGGAGTGCCCATACCCATATGATTATATCTCCTTTGCTGGTGAAGAAGATGGTGGTGATGATGGGTAGTCGCACATCGAGCGTAAGAGATCCTCCAACTTGCGGATAATGCCCTTGAGTGCAACGATATGCTCCTTCAACAAAATATTTTCACGTGTGAGATACTTGTTTTGTATATGAGCTAACTCAATCATCTTGAAAACTTCGATCTCAGTTGGGGTAAGAAGATTGTGATCAATTTGAAAGATGTCTTCTGTTGCCGAAACTTGGTCCTCCGTGGCCTTCTTGATCCCTTCATCCTTGTTGATCTCCATGGGTTCTTCCCTCTTTAGCTCTATCTTCATTAGCCAAGCATCGTTGTCACCATTGTTGGAGGAGGGGGACGACATGATGCCTGGCCTTGACAACCCTGACAGAAAACAACTCGAAACAAGAATAGAGGACAATTGCGTAATACGGTGGTCAAAACCTTCGGGAGATTATATAATGAATTTTTACCGACCAAAATACGTATCGTGCAAGAAAACGGAGTCCGAATAGCGCACGAGGTGCCCACGAGGCAGGGGCGCGCCTAGGGAGGTAGGGCGCACCCTCCACCCTCGTGGAGCCCTCATGTCCTTCCCTGACTGCTTCTTATTTTTCTATTTTTCTAAATATTCCAAAACGGAGAAAAATTGCCATTAGAACTGAGTCGGTTTACTTACCGTACCACATACCTATTCCTTTTCGGTGTCTGAAACATTTCGGAAAGTGTCCCTTATGTATTCCTCCGGGGTTACGGTTTCTATAACATTGGTTTCAACATTTATGGGATTACCTGAGATATAATGTTTGATTCTTTGACCGTTCACCACCTTCGGATTTGTGCCCTCGAAGTTGTTGATTTTTATGGCACCAGAACGATAGACCTCCTCGATAACGTAAGGACCTTCCCATTTAGAGAGAAATTTTCCTACAAAAAATCTTAAACGAGAATTGTATAATAATACATAATCACCCACATTAAACTCATGCTTTTGTATCCTTTTGTCATGCCATCTTTTAACTTTTTCTTTAAACAATTTGGCGTTTTCATAGGCTTGGGTTCTCCATTCATCAAGTGAGCTAATGTCAAATAACTTCTTCTCACCGGCAAGTTTGAAATCATAATTGAGCTCTTTAATAGCCCAATAAGTCTTATGTTCTAGTTCGAGAGGCAAGTGACATGCTTTTCCATAAACCATTTTATACGGAGACATACCCATAGGATTTTTATATGCAGTTCTATAGGCCCATAATGCATCATCAAGTTTCTTGGACCAATTCTTTCTAGATCTATTAATAGTCTTTTGCAAAATTAATTTGAGTTCTCTATTACTCAATTCTACTTGACCACTAGACTGTGGATGATAAGGAGATGCAATTCTATGATTAACATCATACTTAGCAAGCATTTTACGGAAAGCACCATGAATAAAATGTGAACCACCATCAGTCATTAAATATCTAGGGACTCCAAACCTTGGAAAAATAACTTCTTTAAGCATCTTAATAGAGGTGTTATGATCAGCACTACTAGTTGGAATAGCTTCTACCCACTTAGTAACGTAATCAACAGCAACTAAAGTATGTGTATATCCATAAGAGGCAGGGAAGGATCCCATATAATCAAAGCCCCAAACATCAAATGGTTCAATAACAAGTGAATAATTCATAGGTATTTCTTGACGTCTACTAATATTACCAATTCTTTGACATTCATCACAAGATAGGACAAACTTACGGGCATCCTTGAAGAGAGTAGGCCAATAAAAACCGGATTGCAATACCTTATGTGCAGTTCTATCTCCAGCGTGGTGTCCTCCATAAGCCTCAGAGTGACACTTGCGTAGGATCTGTTCCTGTTCATGCTCAGGCACACAACGTCTAATAACACCATCTACTCCTTCTTTATAAAGATGTGGGTCATCCCAAAAGTAATGTCTCAAATCATAGAAAAACTTTTTCTTTTGCTGGTATGTGAAACTAGGTGGTATAAATTTAGCAACAATGTAATTAGCATAATCAGCATACCATGGAGCAGTATGAGCAGCATTTATGACATTGAATTGTTCATCAGGAAAGCTATCATCAATAGGTAGTGGGTCATCAAGCACGTTTTCTAACCTAGACAAGTTATCTGCAACGGGGTTCTCAGCTCCCTTTCTATCAATAATATGTATTTCAAATTCTTGTAGCAAGAGAATCCATCTAATAAGTCTAGGTTTAGCATCTTTCTTTTCCATAAGATATTTAATAGCAACATGATCAGTGTGAATAGTTACTTTAGAATCAACAATATAAGGTCTGAACTTATCACATGCAAATACAACTGCTAAGAATTCTTTTTAGTAGTAGCATAATTTCTCTGGGCATTGTCTAGAGTTTTACTAGCATATTGAATAACATTTAATTTCTTATCAACTCTTTGCCCTAGAACAGCACCTACAGCATAATCACTAGCATCACACATAATTTCAAAGGGTAAATTCCAATCAGGTGGCTGAACAATAGGTACAGAGATCAATGCTTTCTTAAGTATTTCAAATGCTTCTACACAATCATCATCGAAGACAAATGGTATATCTTTTTGTAATAAATTAGTCAGAGGCCAAGAAATTTTTGAGAAGTCCTTAATGAACCTCCTATAAAAACCGGCATGACCAAGAAAACTTCTTATACCTTTAATGTCCTTGGGACACGGCATCTTTTCAATAGCATCAACTTTAGCTTTATCAACTTCAATGCCCCTTTCAGAAATTTTATGCCCCAAGACAATGCCTTCATTAACCATAAAGTGGCACTTTTCCCAATTCAAGACAATATTAGTTTCTTCACATCTCTGCAAAACTCGATCAAGGTTGCTCAAGCAATCATCAAAAGAGGATCCATAAACGGAGAAATCGTCCATGAAAACCTCACAAATCTTTTCACAAAAGTCAGAGAATATAGCCATCATGCATCCTTGAAATGTAGCAGGTGCATTACATAAACCAAAAGGCATACGTCTATAAGCAAAAGTACCGAAAGGGCAGGTAAAAGTGGTCTTAGCTTGATCATCAGCTGACACAGGTATTTGAGAGAAACCAGAATAACCATCTAGAAAGCAAAAATGTGTATGTTTGGATAATCTTTCTAGCATTTGATCAATAAAAGGTAAGGGGTAATGATCTTTTTTAGTAGCTTTATTTAATTTGCAGAAATCAATTACCATCCTATAACCTGTAATAATTCTTTGAGGAATCAATTCATCTTTATCATTAGGAATGACAGTAATACCTCCCTTCTTAGGGACACAATGGACAGGACTTACCCACTAACTATCAGCAACGGGATAGATTATACCTGCCTCAAGGAGCTTTAGTATTTCCTTTCTTACCACTTCTTTCATTTTAGGATTCAGCCGTCGTTGGTGATCAATAACTGGCTTGGCATCTTTCTCCAAATTTATTTTATGTTGACATAGAGTGGGACTAATGCCCTTAAGATCATCAAGAGTATATCCAATAGTAGCACGATGCTTCTTTAGAGTTTTCAATAATTTTTCTTCCTCCTTCTCTGAAGGGTTAGCACTAATAATAACAGGATATATCTTCTTTTCATCAAGATAAGCATATTTAAGAGTATCAGGCAATGGTTTAAGCTCAAACACAGGGTCACCCTTGGGTGGAGGAGGATCCCCTAAGATTTCAACAGGCAAGTTGTGTTTCAGAATAGGACCCTGTTTAAAGAACACTTCATCTATTTCCCTTCTTTCATTCATAAACATACCATTTTCATGGTCTAGCAAATATTGTTCTAAAGGATCATTAGGAGGTACGGCAGTAGAAGCAAGACCAATAATTTCATCTTTACTAGGCAATTCCTCTTCACGGTGTTGTCTACGAAATTTTGAGAAATTAAACTCATGAGACATATCACCTAGACCAATAGTAACAACATCCTTTTCGCAGTCTATCTTAGCATTAACAGTGTTTAAGAAGGGTCTACCAAATATAATGGGACAAAAGCTATCTTGTGGAGAACCAAGAACAAGAAAATCAGCAGGATATTTAGTTTTCCCACACAAGACTTCAACATCTCTAACAATTCCAATTGGTGATATAGTATCTCTATTGGCAAGCTTAATAGTGACATCAATATCTTCTAACTCAGCAGGTGCAATATCATGCATAATTTCTTTGTATAAGTCAATAGGTATTGCACTAGCACTAGCACCCATATCACATAAGCCATGATAACAATGATCTCCTATTTTAACAGAAATAACAGGCATGCCTACTACAGGTCTATGTTTATCTTTAGCACAAGGTTTAGCAATTCTAGCAGTCTCATTACAGAAATAAATAACATGCCCATCAATATTATCAGCCAAGAGATCTTTAACCATAGCAATATTAGGTTCAACTTTAACTTGCTCAGGAGGTGTATAAGTTCTAATATTGCTTTTACAAACCACAGTTGAAGCTTTAGCATGATCTTTTATCCTAACAGGAAAAGGTGGTTTCTCAACATAAGCAGTAGGAACAATAGGATCATTATAAGTGATAGTCTTTTCTTCAACTTTAATAGGTGCAGCTACTTTTACTTCTATGGGAGGATGATATTTAAACCACTTCTCCTTAGTGAGATCAACATGAGTAGCAAAAGATTCACAAAAAGAAGCTACTATCTCAGAGTCAAGTCCATATTTAGTGTTAAATTTACGGAAAACATCGGTATCCATAAAAGATTTAACACAATCAAACTTAGGTGTCATACCTAACACCTTACCTTCGTCGAGATCCCAATCTTCAGAGTGGCGTTTAATTCTTTCCAATAAATCCCATTTGAATTCAATAGTCTTCATCATAAAAGAGCCAGCACAAGAAGTATCGAGCATGGTGCGATTGTTATCAGAAAGCCGAGCATAAAAAATTTGAATAATCATTTCTCTTGAGAGCTCATGATTGGGGCATGAATATAACATTGATTTAAGCCTCCCCCAAGCTTGAGCGATGCTTTCTCCTTCGCGAGGCCAAAAATTATATATATAATTGCGATCACGATGAACAAGATGCATAGGATAAAACTTCTGATGAAATTCCAATTTCAATCGTTTGTAGTTCCATGACCCCATATCATCACATAGCCTATACCATGTCAATGCATCTCCCTTCAAAGATAAAGGGAAGACCTTCTTCTTGATAACATCATTGGGCATACCTTAAGCTTAAATAATCCACAAACTTCATCCACATATATTAGGTGCTCATCAGGATGTAATGTTCCATCTCCCGCAAAAGGATTAGCTAGCAGTTTTCTACCATACCCGAAGGAATTTCAAAGGAGACATTTTCATTTTCAGTAGGTTCAGTAGGTTGAGGAGCAACTCTTTGCTCTACTGGTCGGGGTGAAGATACCCCGAACAAGCCCCTCAGAGGATTACTTTCCATAGTAACAAGTGACAGTAAATTTCAGCACACTATATAAATTTTTTCATACCAAATTTCACCTACCAAAGGCGCATCACTCCCCGGCAACGACGCCAGAAAAGAGTCTTGATGACCCACAAGTATAGGGGATCTATCGTAGTCCTTTCAATAAGTAAGAGTGTCGAACCCAACGAGGAGCAGAAGGAAATGATAAGCGGTTTTCAGCAAGGTATTCTCTGCAAGCACTGAAATTATAGGTCACAAATAGTTTTGTGATAAGATAATTTGTAACGAGCAACAAGTAACAAAAGTAAATAAAGTGCAGCAAGGTGGCCCAATCCTTTTTTTAGCAAAGGACAAGCCCGGACAAACTCTTATATAGACAAAAGCGCTCCCGAGGACACATGGGAATTATCGTCAAGCTAGTTTCATCACGTTCATATGATTCGCGTTCGGTACTTTGATAATTTGATATGTGGGTAGACCGGTGCTTGGGTGATGTCCTTACTTGGACAAGCATCCCACTTATGATTAACTCCTATTGCAAGCATCCGCAACTACAAAAGAAGTATTAAGGTAAACCTAACCATAGCATGAAACATATGGATCCAAATCAGCCCCTTACGAAGCAACGCATAAACTAGAGTTTAAGCTTATGTCACTCTAGCAACCCATCATCTACTTATTACTTCCCAATGCCTTCCTCTAGGCCCAAATAATGGTGAAGTGTCATGTAGTCGACGTTCAGATAACACCACTAGAGGAAAGACAACATACATCTCATCAAAATATCGAACGAATACCAAATTCACATGACTACTAATAGCAAGACTTCTCCCATGTCCTCAGGAACAAACGTAACTACTCACAAAGCATATTCATGTTCATAATCAGAAGAGTATTAATATGCATAAAGGATCTGAACATATGATCTTCCACCAAATAAACCAACTAGCATCAACTACAAGGAGTAATCAACACTACTAGCAACCTACAGGTACCAATCCCATACTTGGAGAAAAGAATTGGATACAAGAGATGAACTAGGGTTTGAGGGGAGATGGTGCTGGTGAAGATGTTGATGGAGATTGACCCTCTCCAGATGAGAGGAGCGTTGGTGATGACGATGGCAATGATTTCCCCCTCCCGGAGGGAAGTGTCCCCGGCAGAACAGCTCTGCCGGAGACCTAGATTGGTTCCGCCAAGGTTCCGCCTCGTGGCGGCGGGGTCTCATCCCAAAAGCTTGCTTATGATTTTTCTTCGGACGAAAGACTTCATATAGCAGAAGATGGGCACTGGAGGGCCAACAGGGGGCCCACGAGGCAGGGGGCGCGCCCAGGGGGGTAGGGCGCGCCCCCACCCTCGTGGCCAGGGTGTGGGCCCCCTCTGGTATTTGTATTTCTTCCGCTCAGTATTTTTTATTATTTCCAAAAACAACTTCCGTGGAGTTTCAGGACTTTTGGAGTTGTGCAGAATAGGTCTCTAATATTTGCTCCTTTTCCAGCCCAGAATTCCTGCTGTCGGCATTCCCCCTCCTTATGTAAACCTTGTAAAATAAGAGAGAATAGGCATAAGTATTGTGACATAATGTGTGATAACAGCCCATAATGCAATAAATATCGATATAAAAGCATGATGCAAAATGGACGTATCATGGCTCAGGAGGCCAGGCACCATGCAGTCCTTGCGGAGATGGAGACGGTCCTCAAGGAACCGCCAGGGCTCCCAGAGCCTCCCAAGGCTCAGGATCCCGGTGGCTCGTGAGGAGAGACCCCTGCACCACGCATCTTCAGCTTCCCCAACATGCCTTCAACAACAGAACCAGGTGACATTTTCCAAGTTCATTAAACTGGGAGCGCCCCTCGGGCTGCATCATTCCTAGGCCGCGTGGGTCCGTCCCTGTGGCATGTATCCCTTTACATCTTTAGCTTACCTTGCTGGGGGCGCCCCTCGGGCTGCATCGTCCCCAAGCCGCTCGGGTCCAGCCCAGTGGCATGTGTCGTACTTGCATTTATTTGAGCTAGTTCGCTTTCCATGCATAATCTATCTATGGCAATCACTTGCTTGATTGACACCTACCACGGGAGCTGCTCACGCTGGCACGGCGCTTGTGCTGAGGTCCGTCCCTGCAACATCGACAAATCTGAGCGGTCGAGCTCTAACCCGCGGCACGCCCCGCGCGCGTCACCTCACCAGGCCCTCAGTGCCTTCATCCTCTTACGGAGCGACCAATGGCCGGCCGCCATTTACAGTGGCAGTCTGCGCCCCTCCTCGTGTTGACTTGCAGGAACCTCCCGAGGACAACAGCGGGCGGTACCGCGGGCTCCCTCTTCTCCCATGCGATTCGCTTGCGCGTTAAAAGGGGGGCTCCTGAGCATCGTGACTCAGGAGCTCCTACTGGCTCTCCAGCCCTCACCCCCTGGCCTTGACCATGGCATCGCGACCTGGCATACCAGCGGCAGCTGAGCTCGCTCGAGGGCCGGGACCTGAGGACGTAGAGCACCAAGGAGAGCATGAAGAAGAGGGGGGAAGCACGCACGGGCCTAACCTAGCTGCGCCACGACCGCCAACGCATGAGTTTGGCGCAACACAAGGAAACGACTCCAGACTACCAAGATAAGTTCGCGCTCGGAATCCACCAATCGCTACGACACGGGATCCTCACTTGCTGCAGCTCTGTCATGGCAGCGTCGCCCCCTTTCTTACCTCTCGATGGCCGTTTGTGCGCTAAAGGGGACCTCCTGAGCATCACGTCTCAGGAGCTCTTACTGGACCTTGGGCCGCTCACCTCCTGGCCTTGACCACGGCATCGCGACCTGGCATACCAGCGACGGTTGCAGCCTGCCTGGGGACCGAGACCTGTCAGCGTAGAGCACCAAGCCGTCGCGAGGATAGAAAGGGGTGACTGAGCCAAAATAGGACACGCACCCACACAATTTCATAATAGGGATAATATCAACAAAAGACATTACAGGCCCTTTACACACCCCTGCGGGGCTCTTCTCGATTCCTCGCAGGGAACAAAAGAAAGGAAATTCAATGAGCCCTATCTACACACGCCAGCGCGGCCGACGCCCTGATCAACAGTGGGCCATGGGAGGCCGTCACCAACCCCATCCAGATCAGCGACGGCGGCGGCCGGACGCTGCAGCCTTGCTCTGGGCGCGGCGAAAGCTCGGGGGCACGTAGTTGTCGTCGCTCATCTCCGGAGTCTCGTAGAGCTCGGGAGAGTCGCTGGACTCCCAAGCGTCGCTGCTGCTGCTGGAGGAACCGCTGGCGGGGCGGTCCTGACGGCCTTGTCCCGGGCAGCACTCCAAGCGGCGGCCTTCCGCGTCGAAGACCTTGAAGAACATGGTGGAGGCGCCGTCGTACTTGAAGTGGATTGCAAGGGCGCCTTCTGCACGGCAAACCCGAGCGACCTCACCCCAGCCTCGGGTCATGAAGATCTTGCCGGAGGAGATGACTTCAACTTCCGCTCCGGTCGCCGGGGCGTCGCAGTCGGCGTGCTGCAGCCACAGCTCCAGAGGGCCCCTCGGCGGCATCTCGGCGGAGAAGAACTGGGGGAAGCGGATCCAAGTGCGCGGAGGCATTGCCGCCCACAGCACGAGCTCGCGCGAGGAGTCCGTGGTGTGGACTCCTGGGGCGGCAGCGTGCATCACTGCGATGCAGCGACCGCGGCTCCGGCGTGGGCGGCGGCACTCACCGCCTCTTCCTCCGGAGCCCTCAGCTTGGGCGTACAGAGGCAGCGGGTACCCGGGAGGAGGTCGCTCGTACCAAGGCCTCGTGACCTTTGACCTCATGACAACGTCGCGGCGGTGGACCGGCCTCATCTTCGGCGGAAGCGGCCCAGGCTCGTCGCGGGGAGTTTTTCCTTTCTCTGCGGCCGAAAACCTCCGAATAGGCGCCATTGGTTTCGCCACTAGCAATGGAGCAAGGGAGAAGAAGCGAGCGGAGCAGGAAGAGATGGGCGACGGGGGCTTCGCCTCCCTCCTCATTTATAGCCCAAGGGAAGCCAACCGTCGGCCCCCACGATCACAGGTAATGATAACCCTTTTTTGCATGCAGCAGGGACTCGTAAAATCGGGCAGTTGCCGAGGCAGCGTGGGGAAGCGGAGACGCCCACGTCCAATCAATCACCACGCATCAAGCGGGGCCGCAGGCTGTTGGGGCCCGCGGCGCTCCGCACTTGCCCTTTGGCTTCGCCTCGAAGCCAAGTCCGAGCACGCCTTGGGCCCGGGGGCTACTGTCGGCGTCCTGGGAACGGGGGTCTCCAGACTTGCCTGCCTGCAGCCCACGGCGTGGCTCTCCTAGCGGCCCCGTATGGCCCATCTTCACCAACCAACACTCAAGACCCTTGCGAGGGGCCAAGCCTCGCGAGGCGGCCGACACAAGACCTCCTCGGGAGCGGCCTCACCGGGCTGGCTCGCGAGGGGCAGAGAGATCAAGGCAAGGTGAACCTCGCAAGGTTCCAATGACGTAAGCCATGACGACCAAGGCCAGGCGGGCGCCAGCACGCACAGTGTCCTTGTTTCCTCTTTGGTGCTAAGGAGGCAAGTGCAGGCGTGGAGTATCGAGGCATCAAGCAAAGGTTTCCATATCGGTGCAACGAGACCAAGACCAGCAGGACGGAGGTCACCGTGGAGCCCAAGACGGCGTCACCACCAGAGCCTTTGGCAGGCGAAGACCACCTTTAGTCAGGATAGCTTGTACTAGCTGTCCCCCTTCAAATTGGCCGTTGTGGCATCCCTTCCCGCTCGATATTTGGGAAGAGGACCAAGGCCTCTATAAATAGGACTAGCCACCACCATAGGGGCCAAGTCATCTTGGACTAGGCCATCCTCACACTCGTACACCGAGCACAAGAACACCTCTCCTCAGGAGGCTGTTCTTCCCTTGTACTGTTCATCATCAGCCAAGAGGCAATCCACCACCACCACACTGGAGTAGCGTATTACACCACATCAGTGGCCCGAACCAGTATAAATCTCGTGTCTCTTGTGTTGTGAGTTCGTCAAGCTAGGCTTTGAGATCGCGGTGAGGGTGAGGGCGTGATTTGGTAGGGAGAGATCTTCACGCGCACCCCAGTGTTTGAACCTCAAGGGTTTGCCGGAACCCAAAATCCGACATGTTGCTTGGGGGCTTCCTATTCAAACATAGGTGTATTCACCAAAGAGAACATAGCGTTACTACCCTCTTGTCAGTATGTCACTTGGGAGCTTCCTGTTCAAACATAGGCGTATTTGACCAAAGAGAACATAGCGTTACTACCCTCTTGACCAGGTTTGTCCAAACATAGGCGTATTCGACCAAAGAGGACATAACCTTTCCGGGTCATCCTACATGTAGCCAGCTGCTTCAACTCCATCGGGTAATCCCGATTGACCCGTCGAACTCTTAACAATCAATCTTATGGCGTATTCAACCAAGATCTGAGCTTGTTAAGGTTCAAATGGCGGCTTGTCATGTGAGAGCACGGTTTACAGATAGTCAGGATAGATCCAGGCTTCATAAGCCGCCTTCCTTGAAACTTGGATAAATCGTCCCGTGATGTATGCTGTTACTCTGGCCCCGCATACTCCTGATAAGTCTTTGAGCAAGACCAGACTTTATCTAGGGTTCAAATGTCAATTGGGCACACTGTGAGTCAGGCTCACGGAACGCACGAACAATCCAGTGGCTCAGGCTAGTTTCATTGAAGAAGACACTTTAGCTTGGCAGCCCACAAAAGCCTCGAATTTCTTTTGATTTTTCATTTATATTCGAAGATTTCTTCTTTGACTTCTAGTTTTTCACAAGTCAGGCCCAGCTGCCCTACTTATTGCTCATATTTGAAGCATCTTCTGGGTTTCTATAACCTGCTAGGATGGCAGACTCTAAGTCACCAGAGTATCATACTCTTATGTTTACAGTTACAGATCAAAAAATGCCTCTAACTGTACAAAGCTGATAAGCCGGCAATCTAAGCATATATTACAGGTATGAGATCTTATTAAACAAGTATCAGACCGGCCCTGGTTATGGACTATTCGTCCCCAGCGGCTTCAATGGGTATCATGACCCGCCCGGCGGTAAGCCGCCAGGGCGCTTGTATTTTCTTTGTGTGCAGGATATTAATCATTCAGATCTGCATAAATCAAAGGCTATCATACCCATAATGGTTTTTAAACCGGCAGATCAACACTATTAGGCAAAAGCGAAAATGTGCACGATGGCACGACAGATTTAAGTTTTTACTACCCTATTACACGGCTTCATGAGCCGAATGAGATCAAGTGTTTTTCAAAACATCAAGTATCTAAACCGCCCGGCGGTTCAATCTTCCTGGCCTTGCTAATTGGAGGCTTTTGCGTCATCCCTTGCCCGTTCTTTGTCCTCCTCCGCCGGCTGAAAATTTGGGGATGACCAATCGATGCCAGATAAAGCTTGAAATTTAGCTTCGTCGTCTATATGATCAGATGGCTCAACTTCAGGGGCAAAAGTGTTCTTACGGATTGGGGGGATTAAGTCCATCACTCTATAAGCCGGGGTCGGCATCACTCTATTTTGCAAGATCAGAATCATTGGCAATCAGAGTCACCATTGGACGTATTTCCTTTACGCAAGCTGAGAAGTCCTTCTGATCAAACGGAGTGCCATCTTCCTTTAAGCTTGGGTATCCAGTGGCTACCTCGGATGGGTCAAGCTCTGGTACCCATGCTTTGGCCCAGCTTAAAGTAGTCACGGCGCCGGCTCTTGCAGATGATCGCTTCATCTCCTCAAACCTGGCAGGCAACACAGAAAGCTTTTTCAAACATCTATCAACAGAGTAGGTGCTTGGTTCGTTGGGGAGATTGCGGCCAATGCAGATTGGGCTCCGGTGTATAGCTGTTCGACGAGTGTATAGACAGCCTTGAGCTTCACAAGGATGTCTTGATTGAGGTTGCTACTCCTGGGACCTGGATAGATCACAGATTGGTTAAATGGCGAGTTATATGATCACAACAAAAATTCACTTTTGATGACTAGCAAGGCGACTCACCAAAGATAGCAGAAACCATCTGAGATACACGGTGTTTTAAGCCGGTGAGCTCAGTGGTCACCTCTTGAAGCGCTGCCTCTGCTTTCTCAGCCCGCTGCGTTAAAGCAGTCTTTTCTTCAGCCCAAGTCTTTTTCTCTGCCTCAAAACTGGTCTTCAACTTTTCCGACTCAGCCACGCTAAACTGTAACTTTGACTCAGCTTTCCGGGTCTCAGTTTCCTGAGTCGCCAGCCGGGTCTTTGCGTCGTTCAATTGAGACTCCAGTTTAGCAGTAGCAGCCTGCATGAAGTACAGAGTTATCAACATTTATATCAAGATTACAAGAATATAAGTCCCAAGTCTTTTGCAAGCAACAACACTTGACACTTGGGGGCTAATATCTGTCAAAGAAAATTTTCAAGGAAACGGCTCTTATAAAGTCCCAAGCACTTTGCAAGCAAGACTACTTGGCACTTGGGGGCTAATGCATATCGCTTGTATCTTCTTCATAATGAGCCAGATGTGCTATAAACAGTCCCAACCGACTCATGGGGGCTATGCAGTTAAGCTTTCTTGTCTTACAAATGATAAATAGGACCGGCTCATTCATGCTGATTAAACCGGCCCTTGGGGACTACGGATGCAAAGCTAAAACTTCTTAAACATCCAGCTTAATTTTAAATCGGACTTGGAGAGAAAGCTTATGGATTCTTCTAAGTCTACAGTCTATTCAATCTTATCATAACCAGCAGACTTGGGGGCTGGCAGGATGTACACAACTTATTTAAAAGCTGGAAGTCATACCTCATATTTCTGGTGCATTTGTTTCACCATATCAATCTCAAGGTCGCGACTGCAATGAACTTGGTTATCTTAGAGAATACTTCATTGACGATCAGTTGAGAGTAATCAGCAATGTCAAATTTCATTTTCCGCCTCTCAATGAACTCATTTTTCGCGGAGTGCTTGGCTAAGACGGTGGGATGTCCCGGTTCTTTGAAGCCGGTGCCAGTAATGGTAACTGAGGGAGTCCTGGACTAAGGGGTCCTCGGGCATCCGGCCTGTTAGCCATGGGCCGGACTAATGGGCTATGAAGATATAAAGACCGAAGACTCTACCCGTGTCTGGATGGGACTCTCCTTGGCGTGTAAGGCAAGCTTGGTGCCAAATATGAAGATTCCTTTCTCTGTAACCAACTTTGTGTAACCCTAGTCCCCTCTGGTGTCTATATAAACCGGAGGGCTTATTCCGTAGAGGGGAGATAGACAATCATAGTCAGACAGGCTAGACTTCTAGGGTTTTAGCCATTACGATCTCGTGGTAGATCAACTCTTGTAATACTCATATTCATCAAGATCAATCAAGCAGGAAGTAGGGTATTATCTCCATAGAGAGGGCCCGAACCTGGGTGAACATTGTGTCCTCCGTCTCTTGTTACCATCGACCTTAGACGCACAGTTCGGGACACCCTACCCGAGATCCGCCGGTTTTGACACCGACATTGGTGCTTTCATTGAGAGTTCCACTGTGCCATCCCCAAAAGTTTCGATGGCTCCTTCAATCGTCTACAACGGCGCTGTCCAAGGGGAGATCTTCCTCCCCAGACAGATCTTCGTATTCGGAGGCTTCGCACTATGGGCCAACTCGCTTGGCCATCTGGAGCAGATCGACAGCTACGCCCCTGGCCATCAGGTCAGATTTGGAAGCTTGAACTACGTCGCAGATATCCGCGGAGACTTGATCTTCGACGGATTCGAGACCCCGGCAGCCGCTCCCTGCCACCACGATGAACATGACGTAAATCTGTCATCGGACCATAACTGGGAGATAGCACCTATAACTGCTCTGGCCTTAGATCCGGAGCAGATCGCGCCATCCGAGGACGGGAAGCTCAACCCCGCCGCGGAATTCACAGACTCAGCGGTGTTGGAACCGCACATAGACTTAACTTCAAGTGACATATGTGTCACTGGAACCATGGACTCGTCTCCGGCTACAGGTTCCAAACCTTGTGCGTCCGCGTACGTCGAGCTTGATCAGCCATCGATCTTTGAATTCAGCTCCGCGGACATCTTCCGGCACTCGCCTTTAGGCGACGTGCTAAACTCATTAAAAAACCTATCCTTAGCGGGGGACTCACAGCCGAATTATATCCGGTTCGAACTGGAGGCTGATGACGGATAATTTCCCTTCCCACCCACCGCCCACTTCATAGCCACTGTCGAGGACTTAACCGACATGCTTGATTATGGCTCCGAGGACATCGACGGTATGGACGACGATGCCGATGAGGAGCAGGGCCAAAACTCGCCGCTTACCGGACGCTGGACGGCCACTTCTTCATACGACCTATACATGGTGGATACACCAAAAGAAACTAACGACGATGACAAAGAAGATCCAGTCGAGGATAAACCTCCCGAGACACAGCCCAGACACCGGCGTCAGCGGCGCCGCTCTAAGTCATGTCGTGCAAAAGATAGCAATACCGGCACCGGAGAAAACAATACTCCGGACGATGCCGAAGACAATGAAAACCCTATTGGGGCAACCTCCGAACAGGAGGAACGGGAAAACGGGCAAGTTAGCCCTGATGAACAGGCCATACATGACGACTCGGAGGATAGTAATTATCTTCCGCTCTCCGAGGATGAGGTGAGCCTTGGCAACGAGGATTTCATCATGCCTGAGGAACCTCTCGAGCAGGAGCGCTTTAATCGCCGGCTAATAGCCACTGCAAGGAGCCTAAAGAAGAAACAACAACAGCTTCTAGCTGACCAAGATCTGCTCAACGACAGATCGACTGATGTCCTGGCAGCCAAAGGATACGGCCTCAAGCGCCCAGCCAAGAGTTACCCAAAGCGCAAATTGCTACCTCAGTTTGATGAGGAGGCGCCGGAGCCCGTACCTCCCTCTCGCAATGCGGCCGACCGACCACCACGCGGTCGGGACAATGAGGCTGACCGACCACCACGTGGTCGGGATAAAGCGGCAACTCAAGCCGAACAGCAGCCCGCCCCACCTCAACGTAAAAACAGAGATAAAACAGCTCGGGGTTATACATATGACCTTCGGCAGGACCTGGACAGTAGAGCAGGACAATCCAGATCGATCTATGGATCACGAGGACGTGCCTCGACACGCAACGATGGCTACCTATTCGGACGTGACAAGCCTAGTCACGCCCGGGCTGAAAACCGCAGACGGACTCCATCGGAGCTACGTCGCAATGTGGCCCAATATAGAGGCGCCGCACACCCTCTTTGCTTCACAGACGAAGTAATGGAGCACGAATTCCCAGAAGGGTTTAAACCCGTGAATACCGAATCCTATGATGGAACAACTGATCCTGCGGTATGGATCGAGGATTTCCTTCTCCACATCCATATGGCCCACGGAGATGACCTTCATGCCATCAAATACCTCCCACTAAAACTCAAAGGGCCAGCTCGGCACTGGCTAAACAGTCTGCCTGAAAACTCTATTGGCAGTTGGGAGGATTTGGAAGACGCCTTCCGCGACAACTTCCAAGGTACATATGTCCAGCCACCAGATGCCGATGACTTAAGTCACATCGTCCAGCAGCCCGGAGAGTCAGCCAGGAAGCTCTGGACTAGGTTTTTTGTTAAAAGAACCAAATCGTCGACTGTCCGGACACGGAAGCCCTAGCGGCCTTCAAACACAGCATCCGGGACGAGTGGCTCGCCCGCCACCTCGGTTAAGAAAAACCAAAATCCATGTCAGCCCTTACCGCTCTGATGATTGGCTTTTGCGCGGGAGAAGACAGCTGGCTCGCTTGTAGAAGCAATAGCGCCAGCGATCCGGGCACTTCCGAAGTCCGAGACGGCAATGGCAAGCCATGACGCAGTAAACACAAACGTCACAATGATAATGAAAGAACGCACGACGCAACGGTCAACGCCGGATTCAGCAGCCCCAAACCCGGCCAACGGAAAAAGCCATTCAAGGCAAACAGAGACGGACCATCCAATTTAGACAAGATATTGGATCGGCCCTGCCAGATTCATGGCAACCCCGATAAACCAGCTAATCACACCAACAGAAGCTGTTGGGTCTTCAAACAGGCCGGCAAACTCAACGCCGAACACAAGGGGAAGTGGCCGCCCGGTGATAGCGACGACGAAGAGACTCACCAACCAAATACTGGGGGTCAGAAGCAAATTCCCCCCGAAGTAAAAACAATGAACATGGTATACGTGACACACACCTCTACAGGGGAGCACGAGAAGCACCCCCTCCGGACTGAGGATCATACTACGGTCACTTTAGCCGAAGTACAAAGCGGTCTTATTAAACCACATAACTTGTTGGCCATTAAGCCGCCGGTCTCCATTCAACAGGACCGACCAATTTCGGAGCTGGACTAGCAGTTCCGCTTCCGCCGTCCGCCTCATAAACCTGCGAAATCTGTACCGCGCATACATAACTATGCATTGAAAATACCCTGGGCATCGGCAGAAGCACAATACGGACGGGCCTACAAGTATGCCCATAACCTCCTTCCTTTTTCTTTTCTAACTACTCTTTCTTTTTTCATTATCCTTTACCACAGGTGGCTCAAAGGCTGGTCATCTCACCGACTCTATCGGAGTTCGGGTTCATACACTCACCCAAGGGTTATTCCTGTCAAGGAGTCCCTTTACCAAGGAAAGGTGGCACAGACGTGCGATAGGAGGTCCAAAATAACTTTTTGTAGACCGCACTCTCTATTCGAGCTTGTAAAGTGCCTTTTTCCTCAGCCTTCGACCCCTGGCATGTCAAATAGCCGGGGTTGTGGCGTTGTTATCTATAAAATAATGATTGGCATATCACTCAGGTCCCAGTGAACATAATCCGTATTCAGTATTCACTTTTTTCTAAAGAACTAAATTTTGCCCCTTTGGTTGTTTCATACACACACCTCGGCACAAAACTGCCAGGGGCTCGGTATGGGAACAAATGAGTTGTCGACAAGTCCGAACAACTTAATAGCATACTTTGGCATCGCGAGTTTGGCCTTATATGCATCAGCTCCGAATCATGTCTTGGGTCAATAGTTGGGTTGCCTGGCTCCTGTGTTTGCTACCTTACGTTTCGCTCTATCGGCTAGGGTAGTAAAGGGAGAACTACTGCGATTGTGCGTCCGGTTCATCTGGTCAAGCACCTGAGTAGAGAAAGCCAAAAACTGACTGTCATGATGCGGCAAGAGCTGGTCAACCACTCGATGACTTATCGGAATCTTTCGTGATTTCCTCCGTATTATACGAAGGGCCTTTTCTTTAGGTCATATATGTAACGCACTGTATTGAATAAATCGCGTACATACCAGGGGCTATATCGTAGACCCACCATAAAACTCCTATGGCTAAGTGAAAGTGTTAACGCCCTATAGTCTGATTGCCTGGTTCGCCGCATTGACACTTCCTTCATGGACCAAGACGTTGGGTTAAGAGTGATCAAATGCTTTTCCGAACACCCCCGTGCTTTATACGAGGGGGCTGAAGCCGACGACTGGAAAACTTCCAGAACATATAAAAACGGCCGCACAGGAGGAACAAAAGTTTTAGGCGAAACTAAAAAGAAAATAGCCTTATTATAATATTGTCTTGTACAATTTCCATACATTTCACTCGAATATCATGTTTTTCGAGCATTCAAGCGAGCACCCTCTAAGACATCCTCAAAATAATGCTCTAGTGCATGATAGTCCTTCCCCTTGGGTGGACTCTTCCCTGCAACATCGGTGGCCTTCATCTTCGCCTAGTATGTCTTGACACGGGCAAAGGCCATTCGTGCACCCTCAATGCACGCCGACTGCTTAACGGCGTCGATACGCGGCACCGCATTAGCAAGTCGCCGCACCAAACCAAAATAACTATCCGGAATTGGCTCGGTCGGCCACAGCCCGACCACGACGTCCTTCATGGCAGAACCGGATAGTCTGTGGAGCTCGGCCCATTGGGTCATCTGTTCGTTCAGCAACAGTGGGCGCTTTGGCACACCAAATTGTGACCAGAAAAGCTTCTCCGTCACATACCCTTCTTGCGGTTGGTAAAACTACGCCGCATCGGAAGCACTCTCCGGCAAGTCCAATAACGCGTCTGGAGAACTCCACACTTGATTAAGGGGGGCATAATTCGGATCGCCGAACTTAGTTTGTAATAAAAAGGGCTTACCAGCCGCGATCTCCCTAGCTTGTCGGATCTCCTCCCGGACTGCTCTAGATTCAGACCGCTTCTTTTGCCTCTCGTAAGGCCTTGTCAAGATCAGCTGTTTTGGCTTTATTATCCTTCTCGAGAAATTCGCAGCGGCTAGCGGCATCCTTTAGCTCAAGCGCCATCATGGATATTCTCTCCTCGTATTGGCGCCGAGCAGCCTGTTCGGCCTTTAACTCGGCAGATGCCTTTTCGGCGGCCGCATTACTAATGCGGGCCTGCTCCTTGGCCCGGGCTAGCTCAGCTCGAAGGATCTTCACTGCGGCGGCACCATCTGCAGTCATACATATCTCAGTATACAATTCTTAGCATCATGCTTATATTATAAGCACATGCACATAATGACTGCCCCAAAAACATAGCTTGCGCCTCGTCAAGCCGCCTGTTGATAAGCGTGATGTCATCATCCGCCTCATCAATCTTTCGCTACAGACCCGCAACCTCTGTAGTTCGGGCAGTAGCCAGGGAGGTAACCGCCTGTGTTCCAAATAGTCAGATTATTTCCTAGGCATATCTTTTTGATCCTCTGATCGCCTCCCTTGGGAAGCCAATCAGAGTCTCAGGGGCTACTATCTATACACAGGAGCATTTTGTCAATAAAACACAATCGAAAATGTTACAGTACAAACCTCGAAGCCTCTTAGCAGGCTCGTGAAGGCTTCATTCAATCCGCTTTTCGCAGACAGAACCTTTCCAACCACCGTACCCATCAAAGTACGATGTTCCTCTGAGATGGACGCCTGTCGCAGCATGTTCGTTAATATATCCGGCGCTTCTGGATCTCCGAAAGCTGTTGTAGGAGTGCGGCCTCCCTTTGAAGGGATCCGTTTATTCGTCCCTAGAGTTGTCTCCGGCTGTAAGCCGGACAGTCCGGGGCCTTTATTGTTGGCCCCCGGACCCTGGGCTACCGAAGTATCACCTTCGGGTAGTGTCTTCATCATCCCTCGCACCACTTGTTGATCAGGAGAGACCCTCTGGGACGACACCTCGAAGTCGTCCACCCTATTGGGCGAGGAGACCGGTGGAGGCGTCTCGCTTTCCATCATCTCCGGGAGAAGATCCCCCGAGGAAGAGGATTGTTGAAGAAGACTGTGAGCCGAGCTGCAAAAACATATATTCTAGATGTTACCTTGGTCACAGGAAAGGAACGGGATATGTTTAAAACATCCTTTATCGCTTACGATTTGGCTAAAGGCTTGTCCTCACTATGGGACTGCACGATGACATCGTCCTCCAAGCCCGAGCCGCCCGACAGGGGCATCTTGCCTCTCTTAGGAGCCTTTTCCTCCCAACCTTCGGAGGCGGCCCTTTTCTTACCATGGGGAGAAGATATGTTGACTTCTCCTTCACTTTTGTCTTCAGACGATGGAATTTTGATCTCCCCAGACACAGTGTCTGATATACCTTCGGGATGGAGGCCACCTTTGGTCCTCCTGCTCTCCGCCTTCTCCTCCTTCATAGGCATCTGGTATGGTGCCGGGGCCAGCATCCTTGTTAGTACGGGATCCGCTGAGTCTTCGGGGAGGGGGGCCGAACACCTAATCCGCTCCGCTTTCTTTATCCAGCCCTGGATGAAGATAGTTTGCTCGGTGTCGTATTACTGCATACATAGCTAAAAATTGTTCGGGAGTCGAGCGCTTACCAAGGTATCCGGATGGTTGCATTCAAGGCCGATATCCTTGGTGGTGTCCGGCCACTACTTTCGTTTCCCGAAAAACAACTTCCACATTCCTTTGTTCTTAGTGCCGAAGAAGTGTTGGAGGGTCCGTGGTCCTTCCGGATTAAACTCCCACGTACGGAGAGGCCGTCGCTGGCACGGTAGGGCCCGGCGGACCAGCATTACTTGAATCACGTTGATAAGATCGATGTCCTTCTCAAGGAGGCTCCGGATGCGGCTCTATAGAGTCTGCACTTCGTCAATTGATCCCCAGTCTAGCCCCTTATTAATCCATGATGCAAGCTGTAACGGAGGGCCAGATTGAAATGCGGGTATAGCTTCCCACTTGGTACCGCGGGGTTCAGTGACGTAAAACCACTCCCGCTGCCATAGGTTGGGAGTTTCGGTGAAGGAGCCTTTTGGCCAGGGAGCACTGGTAAGCTTGCTCACTGTAGCACCTCCGCACTCCGCTTGTTCCCCGTCGACTACCTTCGGCTTCACACTAAAGGTCTTGAGCCATAAGCCGAAGTGTGGGGGAATACGGAGAAAGGCCTCGCGCATGATAATGAATGTCGAGATGTGAAGGAAAGAATCTGGGGCTAGATCGTGAAAATCTAGTCCGTAGTAAAACATGAGCCCCCGGACGAAGGGATGAAGAGCGAATCCTAGCCCTCAGAGGAAGTGGGAGATGAATACAACCCTCTCGCCGGATCTGGGAGTGGGAATAACCTGCCCTCGAGCAGGAAGCCTGTGGGGATCTCCGTGGTCAGGTATCTGGCCGCACGAAGCTTCGCAATGTCCTCCTCTGTAATAGAGGAAGCCACCCATTGGCCCTGCTGGCTGGGTCCGGACATGATTGGGAGGCTTGAAGCAATGAAGTCGAACCTTGGGTGCTAGAACTCGAAGTTGGAAGGGCTGAGGAAAGGGTCGGCGTGAAATAAGATGGCCCTTGGCTCCTTTATAAAGGCAACGGATATCGAACGCCTCCTCCTAAGCCTGAAAACCTGCCTATTCCCAAGGAATCATCCCAATGGAACGGTGGGGTTACCCACGCTCGTATTGATGAGAATCCCGCAATAAGGGGACACGATCTCTGCCTCGACAAGACGTGCCAATAAAAACCGCGCCTCGAAACGTGGAACGGCAGGACAAGAAATGGTTCGATATAACGACCGGGCAAATGTGATGTCATATTACAAAAAGTTGTCGGCGGATTGGACTCGTGAAATATTATACTCTCTGCGGTTGTGTGTGGTACTTGTGTTGCAGATCCGGACACGTTAGTTGCGTCCGAAGACTATGTTGGAGTATTCGGAGAAGGAACCCGCCTTGCAATGCCGAAGACAATCTGCGCGCCGGACACCTCGTCATTGAAGCCTAGTTCAGGGGCTACTGAGGGAGTCCTGGACTAAGGGGTCCTCGGGCGTCCGGCCTGTTAGCCATGGGCCAGACTAATGGGCTGTGAAGATACAAAGACCGAAGACTCTACCTGTGTCCGGATGGGACTCTCCTTGGCATGGAAGGCAAGCTTGGCCACCAAATATGAAGATTCCTTTCTCTGTAACCGACTTTGTGTAACCCTAGTCCCCTCCGGTGTCTATATAAACCGGAGGGCTTAGTCCATAGAGGGGAGATAGACAATCATAGTCAGATAGGCTAGACTTCTAGGGTTTTAGCCATTACGATCTCGTGGTAGATCAACTCTTGTAATACTCATATTCATCAAGATCAATCAAGCAGGAAGTAGGGTATTACCTCCATAGAGAGGGCCCGAACCTGGGTAAACATTGTGTCCCCCGTCTCATGTTACCATCGACCTTAGACGCATAGTTCAGGACCCCCTACCCGAGATCCGCCGGTTTTGACACCGACAGTAACATCTTCACCATGTTCCTCTGGCGGTTTAAGTGGATTGGATGATTCGGTGAACACAGGATTGGCATCCGTGCGGTCATGGGAGAGGTCAGGAATCTCAGGCGGAGTAACAGTGGCAGGTTCTTCTGGTTCTTCTGGCTAGTTGTCAGAAGCTTCAGGTGCAGGGACTTGCTGTTCCGGCTCAGCAACTTCGGGTGCCTTAGTTGGCTTGGTCACCTTCGCCTTCTTGTTAGGCTTTTCTTGACCACTACACGGGTTATGAAAAGTCAGTATAAATGTAAGAGTATAAAGAGTTACAGAGTAAGAAGTGATTATCATTACCCAGGGGCAGTCTTAAAAGCCGGCAACTCAGTTTGTGATGAGTCGCCAGAGGAGGAACGGGCAAGCTCCTGGTCAATTGAATCAACAGAGTTAGGAGGTAGACAGATAAGACCCGCTAGCAGGTAAAAAGTAGTTAAGTTAAAAAGCACCTCGTTTCGACGTTTCCGAGGACCAGGAGTGTTCGGTAAGCCGGAGGACAACTCTTCACCTCCACTGGTCCGGGTCTGACGATGACTTTCGTGTTGCAGTTGCTTCAAAAGAATGTGAGGATCTAAATAAGCAAAGGGGTGTGAAAACCTTACTTTCCGGGTTACTTGCCGAAGTTTCTGTCTTGGCAAAGATTCTGAGCCGGAGGAAATAATAGTTACCTCTTCTTCAGCTGCTTGGCTAGTTCCCGTGTCATCCTGATAATAGTCAGTGTCAATAAGGTGATTGAAAAATAAGCCAAGAGAGTCAAGGGCTACCTCCGACTTAGAGGTGTCATCCAGATTAAGCAGTTCAGAGGCACTTGGTTTTTTCTTTCTCTTGGTGGTCTTCTTGGCGGCTTTCTTGGTAGACCTGGCCTTCTTAGCAGCCTCATGATCATAATCCGTTTTCCAAAAATCAGACTTTGCCTGCAAAGGTTATTAAGGGTTCTAAAAATTTGATCATATCTTTTTTTCCTTTTAGAATTTTAGGATTCTAAAAATTTGCAAACAGGACGTAGGCCGTCAAAATCGGATGCGGATTTTCATGCTGACCATTTTGATATATTATACGTTTTTTTCCGACATCGTATGCAAAAGTTATAGCTGTTTTACTTTTTTATGACACTTTTTTGCAAAACATGTCCAAATTTAAGTTTTTTTATTTTCCTAACTAGTAGATGTAATAATATAACTACATCTCGAAGGATTTTATTTTTTGAAGTTTTTATCATTTTCTTTTGTTTTTTTAAACTGAAATGGCGATACACAGGGGGGGGGGGTAGAGTTTGAGAAATGAACCCTTTAGTCCCGGTTTGAGACACGAACCGGGAGAAAAGGGCATCGCACCCAGGTTTGAGAAATGAACCCTTTAGTCCCGTTTTTGACTACTTGTGGAGCCAAAACGGACTCCGTATGAGTCAGATATCCATGTTTACGTTAACACTGCGCAAAACTTATTCCGAACGACAGTTACAGACTAGTACTTGTGTAGTTGCACTCGATTTTTTCCATTCTACTTCACTAAACATCTCCATATGAGATCTAATTACTTGTAGGGAAATGCAAGAGAACTCGGTTATGATGATGCACTAGGTCCATAGCTGGGACTTTGTGTATGTTCTCGAAATGCGTTTGTCGAGTGCTCACTAAGAAAGTTTCTATACAAGTTTCTGAACGAACTCCTTAAGAAAAGTTCCCTATGAAAGAATCCTTTGAAGCATCTGGTCGTCACAAATGTTTTGACTACTTGTGGAGCCAAAACAGACTCCGTATAAGTCAAATATCCAAGTTTCAGTTAACACTGTGCAAAACTGATTCCGAACGAGAGTTACAGACTAGTTCTTGTGTAGTTGCACTCGATTTTTTCCATTCTAATTCACATAACATCTCCATATGAGATCCAATTACTTCTAAGGAAATGCAATAGCCCTCGGTTATGAGGATGCACTAGGTCCATAGCTGGGACTTTCTGTATGTTCTTGAAATGCGTTTGTCGAGTGCTCATTAAGAAAGTTTCTATACAAGTTTCTGCACGAACTCCTTAAGAAAAGTTCTCCAAAAGTTCCCTATGAAAGAATCCTTCAAAGCATCTGGTCGCCACAAACGTTTTGACTACTTGTGGAGCCAAAACGGACTCCGTATGAGTCAGATATCCTAACACTGCGCAAAACTGATTCCGAACGACAGTTACAGACTAGTTCTTGTGTAGTTGCACTCGATTTTTTCCATTCTACTTCACTAAACATCTCCATATGAGATCCAATTACTTGTAGGGAAATGCAAGAGACCTCAGTTATGATGATGCACTAGGTCCATAGCTGGGACTTTGTGTATGTTCTCGAAATGCGTTTGTCGAGTGCTCATTAAGAAATTTTCTATACAAGTTTCTGAACGAACTCCTTAAGAAAAGTTCCCCAAAAGTTCCCTATGAAAGAATCCTTTGAAGCATCTGGTCGTCACAAATGTTTTGACTACTTGTGGAGCCAAAACGGACTCCATATTAGTCAGATATCCATGTTTCAGTTAACACTGCGCAAAACTCATTCCGAACGACAGTTATAGAATAGTTCTTATGTAGTTGCACTCGATTTTTTCCATTCTACTTCACTAAACATCTCCATATGAGATCCAATTACTTGTACAGAAATGCAAGAGACCTTGGTTATGAGGATGGACTAGGTCCATAGCAGGGACTTTGTGTATGTTCTCGAAATGCCTTTGTCGAGTGCTCATTAAGAAAGTTTCTATACAAGTTTCTGAACGAACTCCTTAAGAAAAGTTCTCCAAAAGTTCCCTATGAAAGAATCCTTCGAAGCATCTGGCTGCCACAAACGTTATGATGATGCACTAGGTCCATAGCTGGGACTTTGTGTATGTTCTCGAAATGCGTTTGTCGAGTGTTCATTAAGAAAGTTTCTATACAAGTTTCTGAACGAACTGCTTAAGAAAAGTTCTCCAAAAGATCCCTATGAAAGAATCCTTTGAAGCATCTGGTCATCACAAACGTTTTGACTACTTATGGAGCTAAAACGGACTCTGTATGAGTCAGATATCCATGTTTCAGTTAACACTGCCCAAAACTGATTCCGAAGGACAGTTACAGACTAGTTCTTGTGTAGTTGCGCTCGATTTTTTCCATTCTACTTCACTAAACATCTCCATATGAGATCCAATTACTTGTAGGGAAATGCAAGAGACCTCGGTCATGATGATGCACTAGGTCCATAGCTGGGACTTTGTGTATGTTCTCGAAATGCGTTTGTCGAGTGCTCATTAAGAAAGTTTCTATACAAGTTTCTGAATGAACTCCTTAAGAAAAGTTCTCCAAAAGTTCCCTATGAAAGAATCCTTTGAAGCATCTGGTCGTCACAAACGTTTTGACTACTTGTGGAGCCAAAACGGAGTCCGTATGAGTCAGATATCCTTGTTTCAGTTAAGACTGCGCAAAACTGATTCCGAACAACAGTTACAGACTAGTTCTTGTGTAGTTGCACTCGATTTTTTCCATTCTACTTCACTAAACATCTCCATATGAGATCCAATTACTTTTAGGGAAATGCAAGAGACCTCGGTTATGATGATGCACCAGGTCCATAGCTGGGACTTTGTGTATGTTCTCGAAATGCGTTTGTTGAGTGCTCATTAAGAAAGTTTCTATACAATTTTCTGAATGAACTCCTTAAGAAAAGTTCTCCAAAAGTTCCATATGAAAGCATCCTTTGAAGCATCTAGTCGTCACAAACGTTTTGACTACTTATGGAGCCAAAACGGACTCCGTATGAGTCAGATATCCATGTTTCAGTTAACACTGCTCAAAACTAATTCCGAACGACAGTTACAGACTAGTTCTTGTGTAAGTTGCACTCGATTTTTTCCATTCTACTTCACTAAACATCTCCATATGAGATCCAATTACTTGTAGGGAAATGCAAGAGACCTCGGTTATGATGATGCACTAGGTACATAGCTGGGACTTTGTGTATGTTCTCAAAATGCGTTTGTCGAGTGCTCAATAAGAAAAGTTTCTATACAAGTTTCTGAACGAACTGCTTAAGAAAATATCTCCAAAAGTTCCCTATGAAAGAATCCTTCGAAGCATCTGGCCGCCACAAACGTTTTGACAACTTGTGGAGCCAAAACGGACTCCGTATGAGTCAGATATCCATGTTTCAGTTAACTCTGCGCAAAACTGATTCTGAACGACAATTACAGACTAGTTCTTGTGTAGTTGCACTCGATTTTTTCCATTCTACTTCACTAGACATCTCCATATGAGATCCAATTACTTGTAGGAAATGCGAGAGACCTCGGTTATGATGATGCACTAGGTCCATAGCTGGGACTTTGTGTATGTTCTCAAAATGCGTTTGTCGAATGCTCATTAAGAAAGTTCCTATACAAGTTTCTGAACGAACTCCTTAAGAAAAGTTCTCCAAAAGTTCCCTATGAAATAATCCTTTGAAGCATCTGTTCGTCACAAACGTTTTGACTACTTGTGGAAACAAAACGGACTCCGTATGAGTCAGATATCCTTGTTTCAGTTAACACTGCGCAAAACTGATTCCGAACGACAGTTAGAGACTAGTTATTGTGTAGTTGCACTCGATTTTTCCCATTCTACTTCACTAAACATCTCCATATGAGATCCAATTACTTGTAGGGAAATGCAAGAGACCTCGGTTATGATGATGCACTAGGTCCATAGCTGGGACTTTGTGTATGTTCTCGAAATGCGTTTGTCAAGTGCTCATTAAGAAAGTTTCTATACAAGTTTCTGAACGAACTCCTTAAGAAAAGTTCTCGAAAAGTTCCCTATGAAAGAATACTTTGAAGCATCTGGTCATCACAAACGTTTTGACTACTTGTGGAGCCAAAACGGACTCCGTATGAGTCAGATATCCATGTTTCTGTTAACACTGCGCAAAACTGATTCCGAACGACAGTTACAGACTAGTTCTTCTGTAGTTGTACTCGATGTTTTCCATTCTACTTCACTAAACATCTCCATATGAGCTCCAATTACTTGTAGGGAAATGCAAGAGACCTCGGTTATGATGATGCACTAGGTCCATAGCTGGGACTTTGTGTATGTTCGCAAAATGCGTTTGTCGAGTGCTCAATAAGAAAGTTTCTATACAAGTTTCTGAACGAACTCCTTAAGAAAAGTTCTCCAAAAGTTCCCTATGAAAGAATCCTTCGAAGCATCTGGCCGCCACAAACGTTTTGACAACTTGTGGAGCCAAAACGGACTCCGTATGAGTCAGATATCCATGTCTCAGTTAACTCTGCGCAAAACTGATTCTGAACGACAATTACAGACTAGTTCTTGTGTAGTTGCACTCGATTTTTTCCATTCTACTTCACAAAACATCTCCATATGAGATCCAATTACTTGTAGGAAATGCAAGAGACCTCGGTTATGATGATGCACTAGGTCCATAGCTAGGACTTTGTGTATGTTCTCGAAATGCGTTTGTCGAGTGCTCATTAAGAAAGTTTCTATACAAGTTTCTGAACGAACTGCTTAAGAAAATATCTCCAAAAGTTCCCTATGAAAGAATCCTTCGAAGCATCTGGCCGCCACAAATGTTTTGACTACTTATGGAGCTAAAACGGACACTGATGAGTCAGATATCCATGTTTCAGTTAACACTTCACAAAACTGATTCCAAAGGACAGTTACAGACTAGTTCTTGTGTCGTTGCACTCGATTTTTTCCATTCTACTTCACTAAACATCTCCATATGAGATCCAATACTTGTAGGGAAATGGAAGAGACCTCGGTTATGATGATGCACTAGGTCCATAGCTGGGACTTTGTATATGTTCTCGAAATGCGTTTGTCGAGTGCTCATTAAGAAAGTTTCTATACAAGTTTCCAAATGAACTCCTTAAGAAAAGTTCTCCAAAAGTTCCCTATGAAAGAATCGTTTGAAGCATCTGGTCGTCACAAATGTTTTGACTACTTTTGGAGCCAAAACGGAGTCCGTATGAGTCAGGTATCCTTGTTTCAGTTAACACTGCGCAAAACTGATTCCGAACGACAGTTACAGACTAGTTCTTGTGTAGTTGCACTCGATTTTTTCCATTCTACTTCACTAAACATCTCCATATGAGATCCAATTACTTGTAGGGAAATGCAAGAGACCTTGGTTATGATGATGCACTAGGTCCATAGCTGGGACTTTGTGTATGTTCTCGAAATGCATTTGTCGAGTGCTCATTAAGAAAGTTTCTATACAAGTTTCTGAACGAACTCCTTAAGAAAAGTTCTCCAAAAGTTCCCTATGAAAGCATCCTTTGAAGCATCTGGTCGTCACAAACGTTTTGACTACTTATGGAGCCAAAACGGACTCCGTATGAGTCAGATATCCATGTTTCAGTTAACACTACTCAAAACTAATTCCGAACGACAGTTACAGACTCGTTCTTGTGTAAGTTGAACTCGATTTTTTCCAGTATACTTCACTAAACATCTCCATATGAGATCCAATTACTTGTAGGGAAATGCAAGAGACCTCGGTTATGATGATGCACTAGGTCCATAGCAGGGACTTTGTGTATGTTCTCAAAATGCGTTTGTCGAGTGCTCATTAAGAAAGTTTCTATACAAGTTTCTGAACGAACTCCTTAAGAAAAGTTCTCCAAAAGTTCCCTATGAAAGAATCCTTTGAAGCATCTGGCCGCCGCAAACGTTTTGACTACTTGTGGAGCCCAAACGGACTCCGTATGAGTCAGATATCCATGTTTCAGTTAACTCTACGCAAAACTGATTCTGAACGACAATTACAGACTCGTTCTTGTGTAGTTGCACTCGATTTTTTCCATTCTACTTCACTAAACATCTCCATATGAGATCCAATTACTTGTAGGAAATGCAAGAGACCTCCGTTATGATGATGCACTAGGTCCATAGCTGGGACTTTGTGTATGTTCTCGAAATGCGTTTGTCGAGTGCTCATTAAGAAAGTTTCTATACAAGTTTCTGAATGAACTGCTTAAGAAAAGTTCTCCAAAAGTTCCCTACGAAATAATCCTTTGAAGCATCTGGTCATCACAAACGTTTTGACTACTTATGGAGCTAAAACGGACTCTCTATGAGACAGATATCCATGTTTCAGTTAACACTGCACAAAACTGATTCCAAAGGACACTTACAGACTAGTTCTTGTGTCGTAGCACTCGATTTTTTCCATTCTACTTCACTAAACATTTCCGTATGAGATCCAATTACTTGTAGGGAAATGCAAGAGACCTCGGTTATGATGATGCACTAGCTCCATAGCTGGGACTTTTTGTATGTTCTCGAAATGCGTTTGTCGAGTGCTCATTAAGAAAGTTTCTATGAAAGTTTCCGAATGAACTCCTTATGATAAGTTCTCCAAAAGTTCCCTATGATAGAATCCTTTGAAGCATCTGGTCGTCACAAATGTTTTGCCTACTTGTGGAGCCAAAACGGAGTCCGTATGAGTCAGATATCCTTGTTTCAGTTAACACTGCGCAAAACTGATTCCGAACGACAGTTACAGACTATTTCTTGTGTAGTTGCACTCGATTTTTTCCATTCTACTTCACTAAACATCTCCATATGAGATCCAATTACTTGTAGGGAAATGCAAGAGACCTCGGTTATGATGATGCACCAGGTCCATAGCTGGGACTTTGTGTATGTTCTCGAAATGCTTTGTCGAATGCTCATTAAGAAAGTTTCTATACATGTTTCTGAACGAACTCCTTCAGAAAAGTTCTCCAAAAGTTCCCTATGAAAGCATCCTTTGAAGCATCTAGTCGTCACAAACGTTTGGACTGCTTATGGAGCCAAAACGGACTCCGTATGAGTCAGATATCCATGTTTCAAATAACACTACTCAAAACTAATTCCGAACGACAGTTACAGACTAGTTCTTGTGTAAGTTGCACTCGATTTTTCCCATTCTACTTCACTAAACATCTCAATATGAGATCCAATTACTTGTACTGGGACTTTGTGTATGTTCTCGAAAAGCATTTGTCGAGTGCTCATTAAGAAAGTTTCTATACAAGTTTCTGAAGAAACTCCTTAAGAAAAGTTCTCCAAAAGTTCCCTATGAAATAATCCTTTGAAGCATCTGTTCGTCAGCGTTTTGACTACTTGTGGAAACTAAACGGACTCCGTATGAGTCAGATATCCTTGTTTCAGTTAACATTGCGCAAAACTGATTACGAACGACAGTTACAGACTAGTTCTTGTGTAGTTGCACTCAATTTTTCCTATTCTACTTCACTAAACATATCCATATGAGATCCAATTACTTGTAGGGAAATGCAAGAGACCTCGGTTATGATGATGCACTAGGTCCATAGCTGGGACTTTATGTATGTTCTCGAAATGCGTTTGTCGAGTGCTCATTAAGAAAGTTTCTATACAAGTTTCTGAACGAACTACTTAAGAAAAGTTCTCCAAAAGTTCCCTATGAAAGAATCCTTTTAAGAATCTGGTCATCACAAACGTTTTGACTACTTATGGAGCGGAAACGGACTATGTATGAGTCAGATATCCATGTTTCAGTTAACACTGCACAAAACTGATTCCGAAGGACAGTTACAGACTAGTTCTTGTGTAGTTGCACTCGATTTTTTCCATTCTACTTCACAAAACATCTCCATATGAGATCCAATTACTTGTAGGGAAATGCAAGAGACCTCGGTTATGATGATGCACTAGGTCCATACCTGGGACTTTGTGTATGTTCTCGAAATGCGTTTGTCGAGTGCTCATTAAGAAAGTTTCTATACAAGTTTCTGAATGAACTCCTTAAGAAAAGTTCTCCAAAAGTTCCCTATGAAAGAATTCTTTGAAGCATCTGGTCGTCACAAACGTTTTGACTACTTGTGGAGCCAAAACGGAGTCCGTATGAGTCAGATATCCTTGTTTCAGTTAACACTGCGCAAAACTGATTCCGAACGACAGTTACAGACTAGTTCTTGTGTAGTTGCACTCGATTTTTTCCATTCTACTTCACTAAACATCTCCATATGAGATCCAATTACTTGTATGGAAATGCAAGAGACCTCGGTTATGATGATGCACCAGGTCCATAGCTGGGACTTTGTGTATGTTCTCGAAATGCGTTTGCCGAATGCTCATTAAGAAAGTTTCTATACAAGTTTCTGAACGAACTCCTTAAGAAAAGTTCTCCAAAAGTTCCCTATGAAAGCATCCTTTGAAGCATATGGTCGTCACAAACATTTTGACTACTTATGGAGCCAAAACGGACTCCGTATGAGTCAGATATCCATGTTTCAGTTAACACTGCTCAAAACTAATTCTGAACGACAGTTACAGACTTGTTCTTGTGTAAGTTGCTCTCGATTTTTTCCATTCTACTTCACTAAACATCTCCATATGAGATCCAATTACTTGTAGGGAAATGCAAGAGACCTCGGTTATGATGATGCACTAGGTCCATAGCTGGGACTTTGTGTATGTTCTCGAAATGCATTTGTCGAGTGCTCATTAAGAAAGTTTCTATACAAGTTTCTGAACGAACTCCTTAAGAAAAGTTCTCCAAAAGTTCCATATGAAATAATCCTTTGAAGCATCTGGTCGTCACAAACGTTTTGACTACTTGTGGAAACAAAACGTACTCCGTATGAGTCAGATATCCATGTTTCAGTTAACACTGCGCAAAACTGATTCCGAACGACTGTTACAGACTAGTTCTTGTGTAGTTGCACTCGATTTTTTCCATTTTACTTCACTAAACATATCCATATGAGATCCAATTACTTGTAGGGAAATGCAAGAGACCTCGGTTATGATTATGAAGTAGGTCCATAGCTGGGACTTTGTGTATGTTCTCGAAATGCGTTTGTCGAGTGCTCATGAGGAAAGTTTCTAAACAAGTTTCTGAACGAACTCCTTAAGAAAAGTTCTCCAAAAGTTCCCTATGAAAGAATACTTTGAAGCACCTGGTCATCACAAACGTTTTGACTACTTGTGGAGCCAAAACAGACTCCGGATGAGTCAGATATCCATGTTTCAGTTAACACTGCGCAAAACTGATTCCGAACGACAGTTACAGACTAGTTCTTGTGTAGTTGTACTCGATTTTTTCCATTCTACTTCAATAAACATCTCCATATGAGATCCAATTACTTGTAGGGAAATGCAAGAGACCTCGGTTATGATGATGCACTAGGTCCATAGCTGGGACTTTGTGTATGTTCTCAAAATGCGTTTGTCGAGTGCTCATTAAGAAAGTTTCTATAGATGTTTCTGAATGAACTCCTTAAGAAAAGTTCTCCAAAATTTCCCTATGAAAGAATCCTTTGAAGCATCTGGTCATCACAAACGTTTTGACTACTTGTGGAAACAAAGCATACTCCGTATGAGTCAGATATCCATGTTTCAGTTAACACTGCGCAAAACTGATTCCGAACGACAGTTACAGACTAGTTCTTGTGTAGTTGCACTCGATTTTTCCCGTTCTACTTCACTAAATATATCCATATGAGATCCAATTACTTGTAGGGAAATGCAAGAGACCTCGGTTGTGATAATGCAATAGGTCCATAGCTGGGACTTTGTGTATGTTCGCGAAATGCGTTTGTCGAGTGCTCATTAGGCAAGTTTCTATACAAGTTTCTGAAGGAACTCCTTAATAAAAGTTCTCCAAAAGTTCCCTATGAAAGAATACTTTGAAGCATCTTGTCGTCACAAACGTTTTTTCTACTTGTGGAGCCAAAAAGGACTCCGTAGGAGTCAGATATCCTTGTTTCAGTTAACACTGCGCAAAACTGATTCCAAACCACAGTTACAGACTTGTTCTTGTGTAGTTGCACTCGATTTTTTCCATTCTACTTCACTAAACATCTCCATATGAGATCCAATTACTTGTACGGAAATGCAAGAGACCTCGCTTATGAGGATGCACTAGGTCCATAGCAGGGACATTGTGTATGTTCTCGAAATGCATTTGTCGAGTGCTCATTAAGGAAGTTTCTATACAAGTTTCTGAACGAACTCCTGAAGAAAAGTTCTCCAAAAGTTCCCTATGAAAGAATACTTCAAAGCATCTGGTCATCACAAATGTTTTGACTACTTGTGGAGCCAAAACGGACTCCATATGAGTCAGATATCCATGTTTCAGTTAACACTGCGCAAAACTGATTCCGAACGACAGTTACAGACTAGTTCTTGTGTTGTACTCGATTTTTTCCATTCTACTTCACTAAACATCTCCATATGAGATCCAATTACTTGTAGGGAAATGCAAGAGACCTCGGTTATGATGATGCACTAGGTCCATAGCTGGGACTTTGTGTATGTTCTCAAAATGCGTTTGTCGAGTGCTCATTAAGAAAGTTTCTATACAAGTTTCTGAACGAACTCCTTAAGAAAAGTTCTCCAAAAGTTCCCTATGAAAGAATCCTTTGAAGAATCCGGTCGTCACAAACGTTTTGACTACTTGTGGAGCCAAAACGGGCTCCGTATGAGTCAGATATCCATGTTTCAGTTAACACTACACAAAACTGATTCCGAAGGACAGTTACAGACTAGTTCTTGTGTAGTTGCACTTGATTTTTTCCATTCTACTTCACTAAACATCTCCATATGAGATCCAATTACTTGTAGGGAAATGCAAGAGACCTCGGTTATGAGGTTGCATGTAACATCCCAAATTTTCAATTTGGTATGTTATACATAGATCATCATTGCATATCATATTTTATTGCATTTTGACAAATCCTCGATAAATCCTAAGCAACTCAAGGACCCTCGGAGAGAGTTGGGGATTTTTCGAATTTTCATATTTGATTTCCATCAAATAATAAAATGAGGTTTTTTGGTTTTAATTATTTTCTCTCCGGAAAAATATTTCATTAAAAAAATGAGAGGAGAAAATATGACTTCTCCAAAACAATTGAAATATTGGAGGAAAAGTGTTAAAATCATTTATTGGATTTTATTCAGAGTTTTGTTTGCAATTTTAATTGCATTAAAAAAATATTGCATGTTTTCAAAAATTTATTTTGTGTCAAAAAATGTTCACCCCGTTCTAAATATTCTAACTAGACGGGAAAAAAATTGTTTTATCTTGTTTGGATTTTTATTTATTTTTCTACGAATTTTATTCGGCGGAACGTTTAAAAATAAATTAAAAAACCCCGCGCCGCGCCCGACCGGGCCGAGGCCCAGCCGAGCCGCCGGCCCACCCCGC
>NC_057811.1:113873409-113881268 GCF_018294505.1 Triticum aestivum
TATTACCTCGCCGTCGTTTGCCGGTTTTGTTTAAAAAAAACCGTTCGTAAAAAAACCCTAGATCGGTTTTGTTATTTTGTGAGCGTTCACCGTCTCGTTCGTTTTAACGAACGCGTTCGTCGGATTTTCTCTGTTAACGAACGTTCGTTCTTTAACCGTTCGTCCGTTTTTCTTTTTCGTCGGATTTTTCCGCGATTATCTCAGATCTCGATTTCTGATCGAATCTTCGTTTCTGTTTAACTTTTCGCTCGTTTATCGGAATCAGGCGATTCAAGCGCCTAGAGTTTCGTCTCGAAATTCTCTTTCCGTTTAACCTACTCAAACAAGTTTTTGCTACTGTAAATTTGACCTAGATCCAGATTAGTAAACGAAGCTTGTTTCTTTCGCCGTTTGACTTTCGTTGCTTCGTTCGAGTTGATTCTTTTTGCAAACCGGAGTTCTTAAGTTGAACTTTATGGTTCGATCTTTCATTCGAGTTTTACCTGTGCATTAGATGAGTACTGATTGTCTGCTTGTTTGTTTGCGATAGAGTACCCGGAGTGTGCCGCTTGTTACTTCGAATCGCTAGGTTTCGCGGATCATCAGCAAGGCAAGTAACACTTTGATCATACTTTCGATACCCAGTTTTATTGCATTAGATCTATTCCTCAAACAATTGCATGATTAGGGTCTAATTAAATTGTGGGATTCTGGGAAGTAGTTGAGGTAGTACCTATTACCTGTTTTCTTATCAAACCCTTGGGAGTTACTTCTACGTTGCTATTATATTGCCATGCTATGCTCGTAGACGTGGATTGGTTTTGAGAGATATTCATGACATATGTGAGATCGTTAATAATGGTTTACCTAAGGTGGCAACTAAAACTCACATCTGGGTGGATTGAGGCACCTGGAGAATCCAGTGTTGTCTGTTTGTATAAGGACCGCCACCCAGGCTCAAATGGATCATAAGATTATTCATGCTAGAAACTTCCGTGTGCAGCCACAAGCTATTATGGGCTCTAGCGTAGTTGAGTAGGTTGCATGATCTCTTGAAGAGGTGGGCTAGCAGATGTAGGGGAAAGTAGGTGTACCGGTCCACCCGGAGTAAAGAGTGATTGTTCCTGAAAGACTGTGTCTCGGTCATCCGTTTCTCAAACATCATGCAGTGCGAGAATCAAGCGGAGGCGATCGAGTCTTGTGGGGAGAAGTGCGCAAACCTCTGCAGAGTGTATAAACTAATCATGGTTAGTCGTGTCCCCGGTTATAGACAATTTGACTATCTAGTACCTGGATTATCATTTGAATCTCATCACCATGTTACTTTTAATTAATTTTGCTGGGTTATTGATGATTCTTAATTGGGATTGAGATGCTGTCAACCATCTCAATGTTTCACAACCACCATGATAGTTAAATAAAATTTATTCCTTTGAAGTAGGGAAAAATTGGCTTTTCGCAAAAACTTAACCGTAGAGCTTTCCACCAGCCATATATGCATGTAGTATAGCATTATTATTGTTCATTATTCTCTATGTGTTACATTGCCAGCATATTCCATGTGCTGACCCGTTTTCGGGCTGCAACGTTTCATGTTGCAGACTTTTCAGACGACGAGTAAGGTGCCTTAGGTCGTGGTCTTATACTCAGTGATGCCGCTGGAGTTGATGGACTCACCTATCTTCCAAGTCTTCCGCTGTTATCGTATTTAGATGGCCCTAAGCCATATTTATCATACTTAATCTCTTTGGAGATATTCGATGTAATAAGTGTGTGATTGCTACTCTGTTATAAATCCTCCATTTGTACTGTGCGTGTCAGCATTACTGATCCAGGGATGACACTGGTGCACAGCAGCACAGACCATTTGAGGTCTGGTCGCTACAAAGGTGGTATCAGAGCACACGCTGACTGTAGGACACGACCACTAAGCTTAAGCCCTAGAACACTTCTCTCTTCTCATTTCTGACCCCTCTCCTTTTTCTACTCTTTTAGGAATGGCGGATGCAAGGAGCAAGTTCATGCAACCAGATGAAGACACGCCTTTTGGTCGACACTTGAAGGAAGTCACCAAGTATTTGAACATAGGAATACCAAGCATCACCGGAACCTACAACGCCACATTACCCGAAGAGGAGAGCTGGAAGATTCAAGTTCACATTCCAGGAAGGATGTTTATGCCAGTTACTGAACCCATAAGATTGGTTTTCGAAGCACCAACCTGGAGTTTAGGGAAGAGCATGGCCGCTCACATCGCTATGGGACGCATTGGAGAAGTCTACCACCAGGAGCTTAAGGATACAATTTATCAGATTTGTGGACGCCGAGACGCGCAATGGGAGATGATCAGAACCAAGAAGGATGGATCAATCGCAGCTTTCATCCAGGAGCAAAACCAACATATTCGTCGCCAGGAGAACCAGATGTGCTCAGACAAGGAAGAACTGGAGAAGGCATTGACGAAGATCAAGGAGCTGGAGGAAGAACTTCAGGCTACACGCGAGGATTATATGGAGGAAATCATCGCACTAGTAGGGAAGAATGACGACCTGGAGAAGAAGATTGGAGTATTCATGGGAAATCCAGTGCCAAAAGCAAAGGATGACGAATGCACTTGTCCGGATAACTACATCATCATCGACGACACTGACTCGGAACCAAGTGAAGATGACTTTGTTGACGAAGCTGGAGCAGACATCATGGAGTCTTCAACGGATCAGAATTTCTAGTAGACCACCATATCAGTAGTAGTTTTTCCCCATTTAATAGTATAGTTCAAGCACTTTGTAACGCTAGTTAGATCGATTGTTATGCCTTGTTTGAATTGATTGAGTGATATTGATTGTATTTGTCTCATGAGCATATGGGTAGTGTTTTCTCTCTAGACCTCATTCTATTTTTAACTCTCATCTTTTCTAACCTATCAGATGCCTCCGAGACGCGACACCGGATTTGTTTTCCCACCGGAGATCACCCAGTTGATTCAGCAACAGAATGCCCTGATGCAAGTGTTAGTGCAGAACCAAGGCAACAACAACAACAACCCACCGCCACCACCACCTGTTGATCACTTAGCACGTTTCTTGAGGCTAAACCCGCCGGTGTTTTCCAGTAGCACCGAGCCGATTGTTGCAGATGATTGGCTCCGCAAAATTGGAAGGGAGTTGACCACTGCAGGATGCACAGATGCGGAAAGAGTGCGTTTTGCCGCACATCAGCTTGATGGACCCGCATCATCATGGTGGGAGAATTATACAGCCACGCACCCTATTGACACTGTCACATGGGACCAGTTTCAGCAAGCTTTCCGTACAGCTCATGTTTCAGCAGGAGCTATGGCTATGAAGAAGCGCAAGTTTCGCAACCTACGCCAAGGAGGACGCACCGTAGGCCAGTATGTGGAGGATTTCAGTAAGTTAGCACGTTATGCACCAGACGACGTTGCTACAGATGCTGCCAAGCAGGAGAAATTTTTGGAAGGACTGAATGATGAACTGAGTATGCAGTTGATGGTAGCAACCTTCAACAACTACCAGGAGCTGGTAGATAGAGCTCTCATGATTGAAGGGAAGCAACAGCAGATTGAAAACCGTAAGAGGAAGTATGGACAAGGGAAGTACAATTCTGGAGCTCAGCAGAAGCCACGATTTGCCCCGAAACCGGGAGGACAGTTTCAGCATACCCATGGAGGAGGTAGTTCGCACAACCATAATGGCTCCAAGAATGGTAATGGGAATGGAGGAAGCAACGGACAGAACCGTACCAACCCATCTACCCCAGCCAAGAGGGATCTAAGTCATGTTACTTGTTTCAAGTGCCAGAAGACTGGACATTATGCAACTGATTGTCCTGAAGCCCAAAATGGAAATGGCAATGGAAGCTCTGGGAAGAAGCCGAACCCGTTCAACAAAGGACATGTGAACCACGTGAGCGTGGAGGAGGTTGAAGCTCAGCTTGATGCAGTAATAGGTAAGTTTTTGGTTAAGTCATTTACTGCAACCGTTCTTTTCGATACTGGTGCATCGCATTCATACATATCAAGGGGATTTGTGAATAAGTTTAAGCTGTCCACCCAAGTTCTCAAAACCCCTATGTTAGTAACCTCGCCAGGAGCAGAGTATATGGCAAGCCAAGGATGTTTTCAGATACCATTGGCCATTGGTAGGCATGTTTTCCCCTCAGACCTCATAGTTTTGGAGTCGCAAGGTTTGGATGTGATTTTGGGAATGGATTGGCTATCGTTGTATGGAGGAAACATCGATTGTGCCAACAAGACGATTTTGCTTACCACCCCGAAAGGAAAAAGGATCAAGTATGTATCCCGGCATATGCCGAAGAGGACTCAAGAGAATTCCTTATCAGGAGTTGTACAGGAGGAAGTACCAGTGGTGAAGGATTATCCGGATGTATTTCCAGAAGAGTTGCCAGGCATGCCGCCAGATAGAGACATTGAGTTCTTGATTGAACTTTTGCCAGACACAGGGCCAATATCTAAGAGACCGTACAGGATGCCCGCAAAGGATTTGGAGGAAATTAAGAAGCAGATCAAGGAGTTACTGGATAAAGGCTATATTTGCCCAAGTTCGTCACCTTGGGGATCACCAGTACTTCTAGTGGAGAAGAAAGATGGATCGCTGAGGATGGTTGTTGATTACCGTGGATTGAATGAAGTGACCATCAAAAACAAGTACCCACTGCCGATGATCAATGATTTGTTTGACCGCCTACAAGGAGCTAAAGTATTTTCCAAGATCGATCTACGATCAGGATACCATCAGTTAAAGATTCGAGAGCAGGATATACCTAAGACGGCTTTTACCACCAGATATGGATTGTATGAGTATACCGTTATGTCATTTGGTCTGACTAACGCACCTGCCTATTTTATGAACCTGATGAACAAGGTGTTTATGGAGTTTTGGATAAGTTCGTCGTGGTGTTCATTGACGATATTTTAGTCTTTTCCAAGAATGAGGAAGAGCATGAGGAGCATTTACGATTGGTACTTGAGAAGCTCAGAGAACATCAGTTATATGCCAAGTTCAGCAAATGCGAATTTTGGCTAAAGGAAGTTGGATTCCTTGGACATGTTATTTCGGGAGAAGGAATAGCAGTAGACCCTGCCAAGGTTGACACAGTGACAAGTTGGGAATCACCCACGACAGTTGGAGAAATCCGGAGTTTTCTTGGACTTGCAGGATACTACCGGAGATTCATCGAGAATTTCTCGAAGATTGCTAAGCCCATGACTGAGCTATTGAAGAAGGACACCAAATTCAATTGGACTGAGGAATATGAAGCTAGTTTCCAAGAGTTGAAGAACCGATTGGTTACATCACCAGTGTTGATTCTGCCAGATCAACGCAAGGATTATGAAGTTTATTGCGACGCTTCTCGTCGAGGACTTGGAGCAGTGCTTATGCAGGAAGGAAGAGTTGTGTCATATGCTTCACGACAACTTAAACCCCATGAGAAGAATTATGCTACGCATGATTTGGAATTAGCAGCCGTGGTGCATGCATTGAAGACATGGAGACATTTTCTCATCGGAAACCATTGTGAGGTGTACACGGATCACAAGAGTTTGAAGTATATTTTCACGCAGAAGGAGTTAAATCTTAGACAGAGGAGATGGTTGGAGCTCATAAAGGACTATGATATGAGATTGCATTATCACCCAGGAAAGGCTAACGTAGTAGCAGACGCGTTGAGCCGCAAGAGTCATGTCAACACCCTCATGATAGGAGAGTTACCTCAGGAGTTAGCCGAGGACCTTCGCGAGCTATGTTTGGAGATAGTCCCAAGAGGCTATTTAGCGACACTGGAGATTCAGTCTACCTTGATGGATAGGATCAGAGAAGCTCAGAAGACAGACAAGGAGATTGAAGAGATAAAGGAGAAGATGAGCAAAGGAAAAGCCAAGGGATTTCGTGAGGATGAGCACGATACCTTATGGTTTGAGGACCGCGTATATGTGCCAAATGATCCGGAGATCAGGAAGTTGATTTTGCAAGAAGCCCATGATTCACCGTACTCGATTCACCCAGGGAATACCAAGATGTATTTGGATCTGAAGAATACTTTCTGGTGGACCGGAATGAAGAAGGATATTGCAGAGTACGTAGCAGTTTGTGATGTGTGTCAAAGAGTGAAGGCAGAGCATCAGAAACCAGCAGGATTGCTACAACCATTGCCGATACCCGAATGGAAGTGGGATAAAATAGGCATGGATTTTATCACAGGATTACCCAGGACTCGTTCGGGCTATGACTCAATATGGGTTGTAGTCGACCGTTTGACGAAAGTGGCTCATTTCATTCCAGTGAAGACCACTTACACCAGTGCTAAGTTGGCAAAGATATACATGACCAGGATCGTATGTTTGCATGGAGTTTCGAGGACCATTGTATCAGACAGAGGAACCCAGTTTACCTCGAAGTTTTGGAAGCAGTTACATGAAACATTGGGAACCAGGCTAGAATTTAGTACAGCTTTTCACCCACAGACAGATGGACAGACCGAGAGAGTCAACCAGATTTTGGAGGACATGTTGAGAGCTTGTGCACTAGATTATGGATCTAGTTGGGACGACAATTTGCCATATGCGGAGTTTTCTTATAACAACAGTTATCAAACCAGTTTGAAGATGGCCCCTTTCGAAGCCTTGTACGGAAGGAGGTGTAGAACACCGTTGTTATGGGACGAAGTTGGAGACCGCCAGTTGTTTGGACCAGATTTGATTAAGGAGTCTGAACAGAAAGTAAGGATGATTCGCGATAGGCTCAAGGTAGCCCAGTCCAGGCAGAAGAGTTATGCTGATTCTAAACGAAAGGAGACAGTTCACGAAGTCGGAGACCGAGTTTATCTTCGAGTATCACCACTTCGAGGAGTGAAGCGCTTTCGAGTTAAGGGAAAGTTAGCGCCCCGTTTTATCGGACCATACAGAGTTGTGGAACGTATGGGAGAGGTTGCTTACAAGCTGGAATTGCCCGAAGGATTGTCTGGAGTTCATGATGTATTTCACGTCTCCCAGTTGAAGAAGTGCCACGCAGAGATGGCTGAGATACCACTGAGAGATACTGTGCCACTGGAAGCAATTCAACTGGAAAGTGATTTGACCTATGAGGAGAAACCAGTTAAGATTCTTGAGTATGCCAGCCGAGTTACCCGCAGTAAGGTTATCAAGTTTTGCAAGGTCCAGTGGAGTCACCACACGGAAGATGAAGCCACCTGGGAGCGAGAGGAAGATCTACGGAAGGACCACTCCCACATGTTTTCTAGCCAACCCGAATCTCGAGGGCGAGATTCATCTTAAGGGGGGTAGGTTTGTAACATCCCAAATTTTCAATTTGGTATGTTATACATAGATCATCATTGCATATCATATTTTATTGCATTTTGACAAATCCTCGATAAATCCTAAGCAACTCAAGGACCCTCGGAGAGAGTTGGGGATTTTCTCGAATTTTCATATTTGATTTCCATCAAATAATAAAACGAGGATTTTTGGTTTTAATTATTTTCTCTCCGGAAAAATATTTCATTAAAAAATGAGAGGAGAAAATATGACTTCTCCAAAACAATTGAAATATTGGAGGAAAAGTGTTAAAATCATTTATTGGATTTTATTCGGAGTTTTGTTTGCAATTTTAATTGCATTAAAAAAAATATTGCATGTTTTCAAAAATTTATTTTGTGTCAAAAAATGTTCACCCCGTTCTAAATATTCTAACTAGACGGGAAAAAAATTGTTTTATCTTTTTTGGATTTTTATTTATTTTTCTACGAATTTTATTCGGCGGAACGTTTTAAAAAAAAACCCGCGCCGCGCCCGACCGGGCCAAGGCCCAGCCGAGCCGCCGGCCCACCCCGCTGTCTCC
>NC_057811.1:113881630-113882005 GCF_018294505.1 Triticum aestivum
GGAGCCGCCCCGCGGCCCCGAGCCCTGCCGCACCCCGCCGCCCCTCGCCGGAGCCGCCCCGATGAGGTATTACCTCGCCGTCGTTTGCCGGTTTTGTTTAAAAAAACCGTTCGTAAAAAAACCCTAGATCGGTTTTTTTCGGTTTTGTTATTTTGTGAGCGTTCACCGACTCGTTCGTTTTAACGAACGCGTTCGTCGGATTTTCTCTGTTAACGAACGTCCGTTCTTTAACCGTTCGTCCGTTTTTCTTTTTCGTCGGATTTTTCCGCGATTATCTCAGATCTCGATTTCTGATCGAATCTTCGTTTCTGTTTAACTTTTCGCTCGTTTATCGGAATCAGGCGATTCAAGCGCCTAGAGTTTCGTCTCGAAATT
>NC_057811.1:113882051-113891367 GCF_018294505.1 Triticum aestivum
GATCTTTCATTCGAGTTTTACCTGTGCATTAGATGAGTACTGATTGTCTGCTTGTTTGTTTGCGATAGAGTACCCGGAGTGTGCCGCTTGTTACTTCGAATCGCTAGGTTTCGCGGATCATCAGCAAGGCAAGTAACACTTTGATCATACTTTCGATACCCAGTTTTATTGCATTAGATCTATTCCTCAAACAATTGCATGATTAGGGTCTAATTAAATTGTGGGATTCTGGGAAGTAGTTGAGGTAGTACCTATTACCTGTTTTCTTATCAAACCCTTGGGAGTTACTTCTACGTTGCTATTATATTGCCATGCTATGCTCGTAGACGTGGATTGGTTTTGAGAGATATTCATGACATATGTGAGATCGTTAATAATGGTTTACCTAAGGTGGCAACTAAAACTCACATCTGGGTGGATTGAGGCACCTGGAGAATCCAGTGTTGTCTGTTTGTATAAGGACCGCCACCCAGGCTCAAATGGATCATAAGATTATTCATGCTAGAAACTTCCGTGTGCAGCCACAAGCTATTATGGGCTCTAGCGTAGTTGAGTAGGTTGCATGATCTCTTGAAGAGGTGGGCTAGCAGATGTAGGCGAAAGTAGGTGTACCGGTCCACCCGGAGTAAAGAGTGATTGTTCCTGAAAGACTGTGTCTCGGTCATCCGTTTCTCAAACATCATGCAGTGCGAGAATCAAGCGGAGGCGATCGAGTCTTGTGGGGAAAAGTGCGCAAACCTCTGCAGAGTGTATAAACTAATCATGGTTAGCCGTGTCCCCGGTTATGGACAATTTGAGTATCTAGTACCTGGATTATCATTTGAATCTCATCACCATGTTACTTTTAATTAATTTTGCTGGGTTATTGATGATTCTTAATTGGGATTGAGATGCTGTCAACCATCTCAATGTTTCACAACCACCATGATAGTTAAATAAAATTTATTCCTTTGAAGTAGGGAAAAATTGGTTTTTCGCAAAAACTTAACCGTAGAGCTTTCCACCAGCCATATATGCATGTAGTATAGCATTATTATTGTTCATTATTCTCTATGTGTTACATTGCCAGCATATTCCATGTGCTGACCCGTTTTCGGGCTGCAACGTTTCATGTTGCAGACTTTTCAGACGACGGGTATGGTGCCTTAGGTCGTGGTCTTATACTCAGTGATGCCGCTGGAGTTGATGGACTCACTTATCTTCCAAGTCTTCCGCTGTTATCGTATTTAGATGGCCCTAAGCCATATTTATCATATTTAATCTCTTTGGAGATATTCGATGTAATAAGTGTATGATTGCTACTCTATTATAAATCCTCCATTTGTACTGTGCGTGTCAGCATTACTGATCCAGGGATGACACTGGTGCACAGCAGCACAGACCATTTGAGGTCTGGTCGCTACATTGCACTAGGTCCATAGCTGGGACTTTGTGTATGTTCTCGAAATGCGTTTGTCGAGTCCTCATTAAGAAAGTTTCTTTGAAGTTTCTGAACGAACTCCTTAAGAAAAGTTCTCCAAAAGTTCCCTATGAAAGAATCCTTTGAAGCATCTAGTCATCACAAACGTTTTGCTACTTGTGGAGCCAAAACGGGCTCCGTATGAGTCAGATATCCATGTTTGAGTTAACACTGCGCAAAACTGATTCCGAATGACAGTTACGGACTAGTTCTTTTGTAGTTGCGCTCGATTTTTTCAGTTATACTTCACTAAACATCTCCATATGAGATCCAATTACTTGTAGGGAAATGAATGTGTCCTCGGTTATGATGATGCAATAGGTCCATAGCTGGGACTTTGTGTATGTTCTCAAAATGCGTTTGTCGAGTGCTCATTAAGAAAGTTTCTATACAAGTTTCTGAAGGAACTCCTTAAGAAAACTTCTCCAAAAGTTCCCTATGAAAGAATCTCTTGAAGCATCTGGTCGTCACAAATGTTTTGACTACTTGTGGAGCCAAAACAGACTCCGTATGAGTCAGATATCCATGTTTCAGTTAACACTGCGCAAAACTGATTTCGAACGACAGTTACAGACTAGTTCTAGTGTAGTTGCACTCGATTTTTTCCATTCTACTTCACTAAACATCTCCATATGAGATCCAATTACTTGTAAGGAGATTCAAGAGACCTCGGTTATGATGATGCACTAGGTCCATAGCTGGGACTTTGTGTATGTTCTCGAAATGTGTTTGTCGACTGCTCATTAAGAAAGTTTCTATAGAAGTTTCTGAACGAACTCCTTAAGAAAAGTTCTCCAAAATTTCCCTATGAAAGAATCCTTTGAAGCATCTGGTCGTCACAAACGTTTTGACTACTTGTGGAGCCAAAACGGAGTCCGTATGAGTCAGATATCCTTGTTTCAGTTAACACCGCGCAAAACTGATTCCGAACGACAGTTACAGACTAGTTCTTGTGTAGTTGTACTCGATTTTTTCCATTCTACTTCACTAAACATCTCCATATGAGATCCAATTACTTGTAGGGAAATGCAAGAGACCTCGGTTATGATGATGCACTAGGTCCATAGCTCGGACTTTGTGTATGTTCTCAAAATGCGTTTGTCGAGTGCTCATTAAGAAAGTTTCTATACAAGTTTCTGAATGAACTCCTTAAGAAAAGTTCTCCAAAAGTTCCCTAAAAAAGAATGCTTTGAAGAATCCGGTCGTCACAAACATTTTGACCACTTGTGGAGCCAAAACGGGCTCCGTATGAGTCAGATATCCATGTTTCAGTTAACACTGCGCAAAAATAATTCTGAACGACAGTTACAGACTAGTTCTTGTGTAATTGTGCTCGATTTTTTCCATTCTACTTCACTAAACATCTCCATATGAGATCCAATTAATTGTAGGGAAATGCAAGAGTCCTCGGTTATGATGATGCACTAGGTCCATAGCTGGGACTTTGTGTATGTTCTCGAAATGCGTTTGTCGAGTGCTCATTAAGAAAGTTTCTATACAAGTTTCTGAACGAACTCCTTAAGAAAAGTTCTCCAGAAGTTCCCTATGACAGAATCCTTTGAAGCATCTGGTCATCACAAACGTTTTGACTACTTGTGGAGCCAAAACGGGCTCCGTATGAGTCAGATATCCATGTTTGAGTTAACGCTGCGCAAAACTGATTCCGAATGACAGTTACAGACTAGTTCTTTTGTAGTTGCGCTTGATTTTTTCAGTTCTACTTCACTAAACATCTCCATATTAGATCCAATTACTTGTAGGGAAATGAAAGTGTCCTCGGTTATGATGATGCAATAGGTCCATAGCTGGGACTTTGTGTATGTTCTCGAAATGCGTTTGTCGAGTGCTCATTAAGAAAGTTTCTATACATGTTTCTGAAGGAACTCCTTAAGAAAATTTCTCCAGAAGTTCCCTATGAAAGAATCCTTTGAAGCATCTGGTCGTCACAAACGTTTCCACTACTTGTGGAGCCAAAACAGACTCCGTATGAGTCAGATATCCATGTTTCAGTTAACACTGCGCAAAACTGATTCCTAACGACAGTTACAGACTAGTTCTTGTGTAGTTGCACTCGATTTTTTCCATTCTACTTCACTAAACATCTCCATATGAGATCCAATTACTTGTAGGGAGATGCAAGAGACCTTGGTTATGATGATGCACTAGGTCCATAGCTGGGACTTTGTGTATGTTCTCGTAATGTGTTTGTCGAGTGCTCATTAAGAAAGTTTCTATAGAAGTTTCTGAACGAACTCCTTAAGAAAAGTTCTCCAAAATTTCCCTATGAAAGAATCCTTTGAAGCATCTGGTCGTCACAAACATTTTGACTACTTGTGGAAACAAACCATACTACGTATGAGTCAGATATCCATGTTTAAGTTAATACTTCGCAAAACTGATTCCGAACGACACTTACAGACTAGTTCTTGTGTAGTTGCACTCGATTTTTCCCGTTCTACTTCACTAAACATATCCATATGAGATCCAATTACTTGTAGGGAAATGCAAGAGACCTTGGTTATGATAATGCAATAGGTTCATAGCTGGGACTTTGTGTATGTTCGCAAAATGCGTTTGTCGAGTGCTCATTAAGAAAGTTTCTATACAAGTTTCTGAAGGAACTCCTTAAGAACAGTTCTCGAAAATTTCCCTATGAAAGAATACTTTGAAGCATCTGGTCGTCACAAACGCTTTGTCTACTTGTGGAGCCAAAAAGGACTCCGTAGGAGTCAGATATCCTTGTTTCAGTTAACACTGCGCAAAACTGATTCCAAACGACAGTTACAGACTTGTTCTTGTGTAGTTGCACTCGATTTTTTCCATTCTACTTCACTAAACATCTCCATATGAGATCCAATTACTTGTACGGAAATGCAAGAGACCTCGGTTATGAGGATGCACTAGGTTCATAGTAGGGACTTTGTGTATGTTCTCGAAATGCATTTGTCGAGTGCTCATTAAGAAAATTTCTATACAAGTTTCTGAACGAACTCCTTCAGAAAAGTTCTCCAAAAGTTCCCTATGAAAGAATACTTCGAAGCATCTAGTCATCACAAACGTTTTGACTACTTGTGGAGCCAAAACGGACTCCATATGAGTCAGATATCCATGTTTCAGTTAACACTGCGCAAAACAGATTCCGAACGACAGTTACAGACTAGTTCTTGTGTAGTTGTTCTCGATTTTTTCCATTCTACTTCACTAAACGTCTCCATATGAGATCCAATTACTTGTAGGGAAATGCAAGAGACCTCGGTTATGATGATGCACTAGGTGCATAGGTGGGACTTTGTGTATGTTCTCAAAATGCGTTTGTCGAGTGCTCATTAAAAAAGTTTCTATACAAGTTTCTGAACGAACTCCTTAAGAAAAGTTCTCCAAAAGTTCCCTATGAAAGAATCCTTTGAAGAATCCGGTCGTCACAAACATTTTGACTACTTGTGGAGCCAAAACGGTTCCGTATGAGTCAGATATCCATGTTTCAGTTAACACTGCGCAAAACTGATTCCGAAGGACAGTTACAGACTAGTTCTTGTGTAGTTGCACTCGATTTTTTCCATTCTACTTCACTAAACATCTCCATATGAGATCCACTTACTTGTAGGGAAATGCAAGAGACCTCGGTTATGATGATGCACTAGGTCCATAGCTGGGACTTTGTGTATGTTCTCAAAATGCGTTTGTCGAGTGCTCATTAAGAAAGTTTCTATACAAGTTTCTGAATGAACTCCTTAAGAAAAGTTCTCCAAAAGTTCCCTATGAAAGAATCCTTTGAAGCATCTGGTCGTCACAAATGTTTTGACTACTTGTGGAGCCAAAACGGACTCCGTATGAGTCAGATATTCTTGTTTCAGTTAAGACTGCGCAAAACTGATTTCGAACGACAGTTACAGACTAGTTGTTGTGTAGTTGCACTCGATTTTTTCCATTCTACTTCACTAAACATCTCCATATGAGATCCAATTACTTGTAGGGAAATGCAAGAGACCTCGGTTATGATGATGCACTAGGTCCATAGCTAGGACTTTGTGTATGTTCTCGAAATGCGTTTGTCGAGTGCTCATTAAGAAAGTTTCTGTACAAGTTTCTGAATGAACTCCTTAAGAAAAGTTCTACAAAAGTTCCCTATGAAATAATCCTTTGAAGAATCTGGTCGTCACAAACATTTTTACTACTTGTGGAAACAAAACGGACTCCGTATGAGTCAGATATCCATGTTTCAGTTAACACTGCGCAAAACTGATTCCGAACGACAGTTACAGACTAGTTCTTGTGTAGTTGCACTCGATTTTTCCCATTCTACTTCACCAAACATATCCATATGAGATCCAATTACTTGTAGGGAAATGCAAGAGACCTTGGTTATGATGATGCACTAGGTCCATAGCTGGGACTTTGTGTATGTTCTCGAAATGCGTTTGTCGAGTGCTCATTAAGAAAGTTTCTATACAAGTTTCTGAACGAACTCCCTAAGAAAAGTTCTCCAAAAGTTCCCTATGAAAGAATACTTCGAAGCATCTGGTCATCACAAACATTTTGACTACTTGTGGAGCCAAAACGGACTCCGTATGAGTCAGATATCCATGTTTCAGTCAACACTGCGCAAAACTGATTCCGAACGACAGTTACAGACTAGTTCTTGTGTAGTTGTACTCGATTTTTTCCATTCTACTTCACTAAACATCTCTATATGAGATCCAATTACTTGTAGGGAAATGCAAGAGACCTTGGTTATGATGATGCACTAGGTCCATAGCTGTGATTTTGTGTATGTTCTCAAAATGCGTTTGTCGAGTGCTCATTAAGACAGTTTCTATACATGTTTCTGAACGAACTCCTTAAGAAAAGTTCACCAAAAGTTCCCTATGAAAGAATCCTTTGAAGAACCCGGTCGTCACAAATTTTTTGACTACTTGTGGAGCCAAAACGGACTCCGTATGAGTCAGATATCCATGTTTCAGTTAACACTGCGCAAAAATAATTCTGAACGACAGTTACAGACTAGTTCTTGTGTAGTTGCGCTCGATTTTTTCCATTCTACTTCACTAAACATCTCCATATGAGATCCAATTAATTGTAGGGAAATGCAAGAGTCCTCGGTTATGATGATGCACTAGGTCCATAGCTGGGACTTTGTGTATGTTCTCGAAATGCGTTTGTCGAGTGCTCATTAAGAAAGTTTCTATGCAAGTTTCTGAACGAACTCCTTAAGAAAAGTTCTCCAAAAGTTCCCTATGAAAGAATCTTTTGAAGCATCTGGTCATCACAAACGTTTTGACTACTTGTGGAGCCAAAACGGGCTCCGTATGAGTCAGATATCCATGTTTGAGTAAACACTCCGCAAAACTGATTCCGAATGACAGTTACAGACTAGTTCTTTTGTAGTTGCGCTCAATTTTTTCAGTTCTACTTCACTAAACATCTCCATGTGAGATCCAATTACTTGTAGGGAAATTAAAGTGTCCTCGGTTATGATGATGCAATAGGTCCATAGCTGGGACTTCGTGTATGTTCTCGAAATGCGTTTGTTGAGTGCTCATTAAGAAAGTTTCTATAGAAGTTTGTGAAGGAACTCCTTAAGAAAATTTCTCCAAAAGTTCCCTATGAAAGAATACTTTGAAGCATCTGGTCATCACAAACGTTTCGACTACTTGTGGAGCCAAAACAGACTCCGTATGAGTCAGATATCCATGTTTCAGTTAACACTGCGCAAAACTGATTCCGAACGACAGTTACAGACTAGTTCTTGTGTAGTTGCACTCGAGTTTTTTCATTCTACTTCACTAAACATCTCCATATGAGATCCAATTACTTGTAGGGAGATGCAAGAGACCTCGGTTATGATGACGCACTAGGTCCATAGCTGGGACTTTGTGTATGTTCTCGAAATGTGTTTGTCGAGTGCTCATTAAGCAACTTTCTATAGAAGTTTCTGAACGAACTCCTTAAGAAAAGTTCTCCAAAAGTTCCCTATGAAAGAATATTTTGAAGCATCTAGTCATCACAAACGTTTTGACTACTTGTGGAAACAAAACGGACTCCGTATGAGTCAGATATTCATGTTTTAGTTAACACTGCGCAAAACTGATTCCGAACGACAGTTACAGACTAGTTCTTGTGTAGTTGCACTCTATTTTTCCCGTTCTACTTCACTAAACATATCCATATGAGATCCAATTACTTGTAGGGAAATTCAAGAGACCTCGGTTATGATGATGCAATAGGTCCATAGCTGGGACTTTGTGGATGTTGGCGAAATGCATTTGTCGAGTGCTCATTGAAAGTTTCTATACAAGTTTCTGAAGGAACTCCTTAAGAAAAGTTCCCAAAAAGTTCCCTATGAAGAACGTTTTGACTACTTGTGGAGCCAAAACGGACACCGTATGAGTCAGATATCCATGTTTCAGTTAACACTGCGCAAAACTAATTACGAACGACAGTTACACACTAGTTCTTGTGTAGTTGCACTCGATTTTTTCGATTCTACTTCACTAAACATCTCCATATGAGATCCAATTACATGTACAGAAATGCAAGAGACCTCGGTTATGAGGATGCACTAGGTCCATACCTGGGACTTTGTGCATGTTCTCAAAATGCGTTTGTCGAGTGATCATTAAGAAAGTTTCTATACAAGTTTCTGAACGAACTACTTAAGAAAGTTCTCCAAAAGTTCCCTATGGAAGAATCCTTTGAAGAATATGGTCATCACAAACGTTTTGACTACTTGTGGAGCCAAAACAAACTCAGTATGAGTCAGATATCCATGTTTCAGTTAACACTGCGCAAAACTGATTCTGAACGACAGTTATAGACTAGTTCTTGTGTAGTTGCACTCGATTTTTTCCATTCTACATTACTAAACATCTCCATATGATATCCAATTACTTGTAGGGAAATGCAAAAGACCTCGGTTATTAGGATGCACTAGGTCCATAGCTGGGACTTTGTGTATGTTCTCGAAATACGTTTGTCGAGTGCTCATTAAGAAAGTTTCTATACAAGTTTCTGAAGGAACTCCTTAAGAAAAGTTCTCCAAAAGTTCCCTATGAAAGAATCCTTTGAAGCATCTGGTCGTCACAAACGTTTTGACTACTTGTGGAAACAAATTGGACTCCGTATGAGTCAGATATCCATGTTTCAGTTAACACTGCGCAAAACTGATTCCGAACGACAGTTAGAGACTAGTTCTTGTGTAGTTGCACTCGATTTTTTCCATTCTACTTCACTAAACATATCCATATGAGATCCAATTACTTGTGGGGAAATGCAAGAGGCCTCAGTTATGATGATGCACTAGGTCCATAGCTGGGACTTTGTGTATGTTCTCGAAATGCGTTTGTCGAGTGCTCATTAAGAAAGTTTCTATACAAGTTTCTGAACGAACTCCTTCAGAAAAGTTCTCTAGAAATTCCCTATGAAAGAATCCTTTGAATCATCTGGTCATCACAAACGTTTTGACTACTTGTGGAACCAAAACAGACTCCGTATGAGTCAGATATCCATGTTTCAGTTAACACTGCGCAAAACTGATTCCGAACGACAGTTAGAGACTAGTTCTTTTGTAGTTGCACTCGATTTTTTCCGTTCTACTTCACTAAACATCTCCATATGAGATCCAATTACTTGAAGGGAAATGCAAGAGTCCTCGGTTATGATGATGCACTAGGTCCATAGCTGGGACTTTGTTTATGTTCTCGGAATGCGTTTGTCGAGTGCTCATTAAGAAAGTTTCTATACAAGTTTCTGAACGAACTCCTGAAGAAAATTTCTCCAAAAGTTCCCTATGAAATAATCCTTTGAAGCATCTGGTCGTCACAAAATTTTTGACTACTTGTGGAGCCAAAACGGACTCCG
>NC_057811.1:113891377-113891918 GCF_018294505.1 Triticum aestivum
GATGATGCACTAGGTCCATAGCTGGGAATTTGTGTATGTTCTCGAAATGCGTTTGTCGAGTGCTCATTAAGAAAGTTTCTGTACAAGTTTCTCAACGAACTCCTTAAGAAAAGTTCTCCAAAAGTTCCCTATGAGAGAATCCTTTGAAGCATCTGGTTGTCACAAATGTTTTGACTACTTGTGGAGCAAAAACGGACTCCGTATGAGTCAGATATCCATGTTTCAGTTAACACTGCGCAAAACTGATTCCGAACGACAGTTACAGACTAGTTCGTGTGTAGTTGCACTCGATTTTTTCCATTCTACTTCACTAAACATCTCCAGATGAGATCCAATTACTTGTATGGAAATGCAAGAGACCTCGGTTATGAGGATGCACTAGGTCCATAGCTGGGACTTTGTGTATGTTCTCGAAATGCGTTTGTCGAGTGCTCATTAAGAAAGTTTCTATACAAGTTCCTGAACGAACTCCTTAAGTAAAGGTCTCAAAAAGTTCCCTATGAAAGAATCCTTTGAAGCATCTGGTCGTCACCAACGTTTT
>NC_057811.1:113891928-113892391 GCF_018294505.1 Triticum aestivum
ACTACTTGTGGAGCCAAAAAGGACTCTGTATGAGTCAGATAGCCATGTTTCAGTTAACACTGCGCAAAACTGATTCCGAACGACAGTTACAGACTAGTTCGTGTGTAGTTGCACTCGATTTTTTCCATTCTACTTCACTAAACATCTCCATATGAGATCCAATTACTTGTATGGAAATGCAAGAGACCTCGGTTATGAGGATGCACTAGGTCCATAGCTGGGACTTTGTGTATGTTCTCGAAATTCGTTTTTCGAGTGCTCATTAAGAAAGTTTCTATACAAGTTTCTGAATGAACTTCTTAAGAAAAGGTCTCCAAAAGTTCCCTATGAAAGAATCCTTTGAAGTATCTGGTCATCACAAACGTTTGAACTACTTGTGGAGCTAAAACGGACTCCGTATGAGTCAGATATCCATGGTTTAGTTAACACTGCGCAAAACTGATTCCGAACGACAGTTACATAC
>NC_057811.1:113892401-113892702 GCF_018294505.1 Triticum aestivum
AGTTCTTGTGTAGTTGTACTCGATTTTTTCTTTCTAATTCACTAAACATCTCAATATGAGATACAATTACTTGTAGGGAAATGCAAGATACCTCGGTTATGATGATGCACTAGGTCCATAGCTTGGACTTTGTGTATATTCTCGAAATGCGTTTGTTGAGTTTTCATTAAGAAAGTTTCTATCAAGTTTCTGAACGAACTCCTTAAGAAAAGTTCTCCAAAAGTTCCCTATGTAAGAGTCCTTTGAAGCAGCTAGTCGTCACAAACGTTTTGACTACTTGTGGAGCCAAAACAGACTCTGT
>NC_057811.1:113892712-113898998 GCF_018294505.1 Triticum aestivum
CGTAGTTGCACTCGATTTTTTCCATTCTACTTCACTAAACATCTCCATATGAGATCCAATTACTTGTAGGGAAATGCAAGAGACCTCGGTTATGATGATGCACTAGGTCCATAGCTGGGACTTTGTGTATGTTCTCGAAATGCGTTTGTCGAGTGCTCATTAAGAAAGTTTCTATACAAGTTTCTGAACGAACTCCTTAAGAAAAGTTCTCCAAAAGTTCCCTATGAAAGAACCCTTTGAAGCATTTGGTCATCACAAACGTTTTGACTACTTGTGGAGCCAATACAGACTCCGTATGAGTCAGATATCCATGTTTCAGTTAACACTGCGCAAAACTGATTCCAAACGACAGTTACAGACTAGTTCTTGCGTAGTTGCACTCGATTATTTCCATTCTACTTCACTAAACATATCCATATGAGATCCAATTACTTGTAGGGAAATGCAAGAGAACTCGGTTATGATGATGCACTAGGTCCATAGCTGGGACTTTGTGTATGTTCTTGAAATGCGTTTGTCGAGTGCTCATTAAGAAAGTTTCTATACAAGTTTCTGAACGAACTACTTAAGAAAAGTTCTCCAAAAGTTCCCTATGAAAGAATCCTTTGAAGCATCTGATCATCACAAACGTTTTGACTACTTGTGGAGCCAAAACGGACTATGTATGAGTCAGATATCCATGTTTCAGTTAACAATGCGCAAAACTGATTCCGAACGACAGCTATAGACTAGTTCTTGAGTAGTTGCACTCGATTTTTTCCATTCTACTTCACTAAACATATCCATATGTGATCAAATTACTTGTAGGGAAATGCAAGAGACCTCGGTTATGGGGATGCGCTAGGTCCATAGCAGAGACTTTGTGTATGTTCTCGAAATGCATTTGTCGAGTGCTCATTAAGAAAGTTTCTATACAAGTTTCTGAATGAACTCCTTAAGAAAAGTTCTCCAAAAGTTCCCTATGAAAGAATCCTTTGAAGCATCTGGTCGTCAGAAACGTTTTGACTACTTGTGGAGCCAAAATGGACTCCGTACGAGTCAGATATCCATGTTTCAGTTAACACTGCGCAAAACTGATTCCAAACGACAGTTACATACTAGTTCTTGCGTAGTTGAACTCGATTTTTTCCATTCTACTACACTAAACATCTCCATATGAGATCCAATTAGTTGTAGGGAAATGCAAGATACCTCGGTTATGATGATGCACTAGGTCCATAGCTGGGAATTTGTGTATGTTCTCGAAATGCGTTTGTCGAGTGCTCATTAAGAAAGTTTCTGTACAAGTTTCTCAACGAACTCCTTAAGAAAAGTTCTCCAAAAGTTCCCTATGAGAGAATCCTTTGAAGCATCTGGTTGTCACAAATGTTTTGACTACTTGTGGAGCAAAAACGGACTCCGTATGAGTCAGATATCCATGTTTCAGTTAACACTGCGCAAAACTGATTCCGAACGACAGTTACAGACTAGTTCGTGTGTAGTTGCACTCGATTTTTTCCATTCTACTTCACTAAACATCTCCAGATGAGATCCAATTACTTGTATGGAAATGCAAGAGACCTCGGTTATGAGGATGCACTAGGTCCATAGCTGGGACTTTGTGTATGTTCTCGAAATGCGTTTGTCGAGTGCTCATTAAGAAAGTTTCTATACAAGTTCCTGAACGAACTCCTTAAGTAAAGGTCTCAAAAAGTTCCCTATGAAAGAATCCTTTGAAGCATCTGGTCGTCACCAACGTTTTCACTACTTGTGGAGCCAAAAAGGACTCTGTATGAGTCAGATAGCCATGTTTCAGTTAACACTGCGCAAAACTGATTCCGAACGACAGTTACAGACTAGTTCGTGTGTAGTTGCACTCGATTTTTTCCATTCTACTTCACTAAACATCTCCATATGAGATCCAATTACTTGTATGGAAATGCAAGAGACCTCGGTTATGAGGATGCACTAGGTCCATAGCTGGGACTTTGTGTATGTTCTCGAAATTCGTTTTTCGAGTGCTCATTAAGAAAGTTTCTATACAAGTTTCTGAATGAACTTCTTAAGAAAAGGTCTCCAAAAGTTCCCTATGAAAGAATCCTTTGAAGTATCTGGTCATCACAAACGTTTGAACTACTTGTGGAGCTAAAACGGACTCCGTATGAGTCAGATATCCATGGTTTAGTTAACACTGCGCAAAACTGATTCCGAACGACAGTTACATACTAGTTCTTGTGTAGTTGTACTCGATTTTTTCTTTCTAATTCACTAAACATCTCAATATGAGATACAATTACTTGTAGGGAAATGCAAGATACCTCGGTTATGATGATGCACTAGGTCCATAGCTTGGACTTTGTGTATATTCTCGAAATGCGTTTGTTGAGTTTTCATTAAGAAAGTTTCTATCAAGTTTCTGAACGAACTCCTTAAGAAAAGTTCTCCAAAAGTTCCCTATGTAAGAGTCCTTTGAAGCAGCTAGTCGTCACAAACGTTTTGACTACTTGTGGAGCCAAAACAGACTCTGTATGAGTCAGATATCCATGTTTCAGTTAACACTGCGCAAAACTGATTCCGAACGACAGTTACTAACTAGTTCTTGTGTGGTTGCACTCGATTTTTTACATTCTACTTCACTAAACATCTCCATATGAGATCCAATTACTTGTAGGGAAATGCAAGAGACCTCGGTTATGATGATGCACTAGGTCCATAGCTGGGACTTTGTGTATGTTCTCGAAATGCGTTTGTAGAGTGCTTATTAAGAAAGTTTCTATACAAGTTTCTGAACGAACTACTTAAGAAAAGTTCTCCAAAAGTTCCCAATGAAAGAATCCTTCGAAGCATCTGGTCGCGACAAACGTTTTGACTACTTGTGGAGCCGAAACGGACTCCGTATGAGTCAGATATCCATGTTTCAGTTAACACTGCGCAAAACTGATTCCGAAAGACAGTTACATACTAGTTCTTGTGTAGTTGCACTCAATTTTTTCCATTCTAATTCACTAAACATCTCCATATGAGATCCAATTACTTGTCGGGAAATGCAAGATACCTCGGTTATGATGATGCACTAGGTCCATAGCTTGGACTTTGTGTATGTTCTCGAAATGCGTTTGTCGAGTGCTCATTAAGAAAGTTTCTATACAAGTTTCTGAAGGAACTCCTTCAGAAAAGTTATCCAAAAGTTCCCTATGAAAGAATCCTTTGAAGCATCTGGTTGTCACAAAAGTTTTGACTACTTGCGGACCCAAAACGGACTCCGTATGAGTCAGATATCCATGTTTCAGTTAACACTGCGCAAAACTGATTCCGAACGACAGTTACAGACTAGTGCTTGTGTAGTTGCACTCGATTTTTTCCATTCTACTAAACTAAACATATCCATATGAGATCCATTTACCTATAGGGAAATGCAAGAGACCTCGGTTATGAGTATGCACTAGGTCCATAGCTAGGACTTTGTGTATGTTCTCGAAATGGGTTTGTCGAGTGCTCATTAAGAAAGTTTCTATACAAGTTTCTGAACGAACTCCTTAAGAAAAGTTCTCCAAAAGTTCCCAATGAAAGAAACCTTTGAAGCATCTGGTCGTCACAAACGTTTTGACTACTTGTGGAGCCAAAACAGACTCCGTATGAGTCAGATATCCATGTTTCAGTTAACACTGCGCAAAACTGATTCCAAACGACAGTTACAGACTAGTTCTTTCGTAGTTGCACTCGATTTTTTCCATTCTACTTCACTAAACATATCCATATGAGATCCAATTACTTGTAGGGAAATGCAAGAGACCTCGGTTATGATGATTCACTAGGTCCATAGCTTGGACTTTGTGTATGTTGTCGAAATGCGTTTGTCGAGCGCTTATTAAGAAAGTTCCTATACAAGTTTCTGAACGAACTCCTTAAGAAAAGTTATCCAAAAGTTCCCTATGAAAGAATCCTTTGAAGCATCTGGTCGTCACAAATGTTTTGACTACTTTTGGTGCCAAAACGGACTCCGTATGAGTCAGATATCCATGTTTCAGTTAACAATGCGCAAAAGTGATTCCGAACGACAGCTACAGACTAGTTCTTGAGTAGTTGCACTCGATTTTTTCCATTCTACTTCACTAAACATATCCATATGAGATCCAATTACTTGTAGGGAAATTGTAGAGACCTCGGTTATGGGGATGCACTAGGTCCATAGCAGAGACTTTGTGTATGTTCTCGAAATGCATTTGTCGAGTGCTCATTAAGAAAGTTTCTATACAAGTTTCTGAACGAACTCCTTAAGAAAAGTTCTCCAAAAGTTCCCTATGAAAGAATTCTTTGAAGCATCTGGTCGTCACAAATGTTTTGACTACTTGTGGAGCCAAAATGGACTCCGTATGAGTCAGATATCCATGTTTCAGTTAACACTGCGCAAAACTGATTTCGAACGACAGTTACAGACTAGTTCTTGTGTAGTTGCACTCGATTTTTTCCATTCTACTACACTAAACATCTCCATATGAGATCCAATTAGTTGTAGGCAAATCCAAGATACCTCGGTTATGATGATGCACTTGGTCCATAGCTGGGAATTTGTGTATGTTCTCGAAATGCGTTTGTCGAGTGCTCATTAAGAAAGTTTCTATACAAGTTTCTGAACAAACTCCTTGAGAAAAGTTCTCCAAAAGTTCACTATGAAAGAATCCTTCGAAGCTTCTGGTTGTCACAAATGTTTTGACTACTTGTGGAGCCAAAACGGACTCCGTATGAGTCAGAGATCCATGTTTCAGTTAACACTACGCAAAACTGATTCCGAACGACAGTTACAGACTAGTTCTTGTGTAGTTGCACTCGATTTTTTCCATTCCACTAAACTAAACATATCCATATGAGATCCAATTACCTATACGGAAATGCAAGAGACCTCGGTTATGAGGATGCAGTAGGTCCAGAGCTGGGACTTTGTGTGTGTTCTCGAAATGCGTTTGTCGAGTGCTCATTAAGAAAGTTTCCATACAAGTTTCTGAACGAACTCCTTAAGAAAAGTTCTCCAAAAGATCCCTATGAAAGAATCCTTTGAAGCATCTGGTCGTCACAAACGTTTTGACTACTTGTGGAGCCAAAATGGACTCCGTATGAGTCAGATATCCATGTTTCACTTAAAACTGCGCAAAACTGATTCCGAACGACAGATAGAGACTAGTTCTAGTGTAGTTGCACTCGATTTTTTCCATTCTACTTCACTAAACATATCCATATGAGATCCAATTACTTGTGGGGAAATGCAAGAGACCTCGGTTATGATGATGCACTAGGTCCATAGCTGGGAATTTGTGTATGTTCTCGAAATGCGTTTGTCGAGTGCTCATTAAGAAAGTTTCTATACAAGTTTCTGAACGAACTCCTTCAGAAAAGTTCTATAATAGTTCCCTATGAAAGAATCCTTTGAAGCATCTGGTCATCACAAACGTTTCGACTACTTGTGGAGCCAAAACGGACTCCGTATGAGTCAGATATCCATGTTTCAGTTAACACTGCGCAAAACTGATTCCGAACGACAGTTACAAACTAGTTCTTGCGTAGTTGCACTCGATTTTTTCCATTCTACCTCACTAAACATCTCCATATGAGATCCAATTACTTGTAGGGAAATGCAAGAGACCTCAGTTATGATGATGCACTAGGTCCATAGCTGGGACTTTGTGTATGTTCTCGAAATTTGTTTGTCGAGTGCTCATTAAGAAAGTTTCAATACAAGTTTCTAAACGAACTCCTTAGGAAAAGTTCTCCAAAAGTTCCCTATGAATGAACCCTTTGAAGCATTTGGTCATCACAAACGTTTTGACTACTTGTGGAGCCAAAACAGACTCCGTATGAGTCAGATATCCATGTGTTCAGTTAACACTCTGCAAAACTGATTCCAAACGACAGTTACAGACTAGTTCTTGCGTAGTTGCACTCGATTATTTCCATTCTACTTCACTAAACATATCCATATGAGATCCAATTACTTGTAGGGAAATGCAAGAGACCTCGGTTATGATGATGCACTAGGTCCATAGCTGGGACTTTGTGTATGTTCTTAAAATGCGTTTGTCGAGTGCTCATTAAGAAAGTTTCTATACAAGTTTCTGAACGAACTCCTTAAGAAAAGTTCTCCAAAAGTTCCCTATGAAAGAATCCTTTGAAGCATCTGGTCATCACAAACGTTTTGACTACTTGTGGAGCCAAAACGGACTCTGTATGAGTCAGATATCCATGTTTCAGTTAACAATGCGCAAAACTGATTCCGAACGACAGCTACAGACTAGTTCTTGAGTAGTTGCACTCG
>NC_057811.1:113900389-113910312 GCF_018294505.1 Triticum aestivum
AGGGAAATGCAAGATACCTCGGTTATGATGATGCACTAGGTCCATAGCTGGGACTTTGTGTATATTCTCGAAATGCGTTTGTTGAGTTCTCATTAAGAAAGTTTCTATCAAGTTTCTGAACGAACTCCTTAAGAAAAGTTCTCCAAAAGTTCCCTATGTAAGAGTCCTTTGAAGCAGCTAGTCGTCACAAACGTTTTGACTACTTGTGGAGCCAAAACGGACTCTGTATGAGTCAGATATCCATGTTTCAGTTAACACTGCGCAAAACTGATTCCGAACGACAGTTACTGACTAGTTCTTGTGTGGTTGCACTCGATTTTTTACATTCTACTTCACTAAACATCTCCATATGAGATCCAATTACTTGTAGGGAAATGCAAGAGACCTCAGTTATGATGATGCACTAGGTCCATACCTGGGACTTTGTGTATGTTCTCGAAATGCGTTTGTAGAGTGCTTATTAAGAAAGTTTCTATACAAGTTTCTGAACGAACTACTTAAGAAAAGTTCTCCAAAAGTTCCCAATGAAAGAATCCTTCGAAGCATATGGTCGCGACAAAGGTTTTGACTACTTGTGGAGCCGAAACGGACTCCGTATGTGTCAGATATCCATGTTTCAGTTAACACTGCGCAAAACTGATTCCGAACGAGAGTTACATACTAGTTCTTGTGTAGTTGCACTCAATTTTTTCCATTCTAATTCACTAAACATCTCCATATGAGATCCAATTACTTGTCGGGAAATGCAAGATACCTCGGTTATGCTGATGCACTAGGTCCATAGCTTGGACTTTGTGTATGTTCTCGAAATGCGTTTGTCGAGTGCTCATTAAGAAAGTTTCTATACAAGTTTCTGAAGGAACTCCTTAAGAAAAGTTCTCCAAAAGTTCCCTATGAAAGAATCCTTTGAAGCATCTGGTTGTCACAAAAGTTTTGACTACTTGCGGACCCAAAACGGACTCCGTATGAGTCAGATATCCATGTTTCAGTTAACCCTGCGCAAAACTGATTCCGAACGACAGTTACAGACTAGTGCTTGTGTAGTTGCACTCGATTTTTTCCATTCTACTAAACTAAACATATCCATATGAGATCCATTTACCTATAGGGAAATGCTCGAGACCTCGGTTATGAGTATGCACTAGGTCCATAGCTAGGACTTTGTGTATGTTCTCGAAATGGGTTTGTCGAGTGCTCATTAAGAAAGTTTCTATACAAGTTTCTGAACGAACTCCTTAAGAAAAGTTCTCCAAAAGTTCCCAATGAAAGAACCCTTTGAAGCATCTGGTCGTCACAAACGTTTTGACTACTTGTGGAGCCAAAACGGACTCCGTATGAGTCAGATATCCATGTTTCAGTCAACACTGCGCAAAACTGATTCCAAACGACAGTTACAGACTAGTTCTTTCGTAGTTGCACTCGATTTTTTCCATTCTACTTCACTAAACATATCCATATGAGATCCAATTAATTGTAGGGAAATGCAAGAGACCTCGGTTATGAGGATGCACTAGGTCCATAGCTGGGACTCTGTGTATGTTCTCGAAATGCGTTTGTTGAGTGCTCATTAAGAAAGTTTCTATACAAGTTTCTGAACGAACTCCTTAAGAAAAGTTATCCAAAAGATCCCTATGAAAGAATCCTTTGAAGCATCTGGTCGTCACAAATGTTTTGACTACTTTTGGTGCCAAAACGGACTCCGTATGAGTCAGATATCCATGTTTCAGTTAACAATGCGCAAAACTGATTCCGAACGACAGCTACAGACTAGTTCTTGAGTAGTTGCACTCGATTTTTTCCATTCTACTTCACTAAACATATCCATATGAGATCCAATTACTTGTAGGGAAATGCTAGAGACCTCGGTTATGGGGATGCACTAGGTCCATAGCAGAGACTTTGTGTATGTTATCGAAATGCATTTGTCGAGTGCTCATTAAGAAAGTTTCTATACAAGTTTCTGAACGAACTCCTTAAGAAAAGTTCTCCAAAAGTTCCCTATGAAAGAATCCTTTGAAGCATCTGGTCGTCACAAATGTTTTGACTACTTGTGGAGCCAAAATGGACTCCATATGAGTCAGATATCCATGTTTCAGTTAACACTGCGCAAAACAGATTTCGAACGACAGTTACAGACTAGTTCTTGTGTAGTTGCACTCGATTTTTTCCATTCTACTACACTAAACATCTCCATATGAGATCCAATTAGTTGTAGGGAAATCCAAGATACCTCGGTTATGATGATGCACTTGGTCCATAGCTGGGAATTTGTGTATGTTCTCGAAATGCGTTTGTCGAGTGCTCATTAAGAAAGTTTCTATACAAGTTTCTGAACAAACTCCTTAAGAAAAGTTCTCCAAAAGTTCACTATGAAAGAATCCTTCGAAGCATCTGGTTGTCACAAATGTTTTGACTACTTGTGGAGCCAAAACGGACTCCGTATGAGCCAGAGATCCATGTTTCAGTTAACACTGCGCAAAACTGATTCCGAACGACAGTTACAGACTAGTTCTTGTGTAGTTGCACTCGATTTTTTCCATTCCACTAAACCAAACATATCCATATGAGATCCAATTACCTATACGGAAATGCAAGAGACCTCGGTTATGAGGATGCACTAGGTCCACAGCTGGGACTTTGTGTGTGTTCTCGAAATGCGTTTGTCGAGTGCTCATTAAGAAAGTTTCTATACAAGTTTCTGAACGAACTCCTTAAGAAAAGTTCTCCAAAAAATCCCTATGAAAGAATCCTTTGAAGCATCCGGTCGTCACAAACGTTTTGAATACTTGTGGACCAAAATGGACTCCGTATGAGTCAGATATCCATGTTTCAGTTAACACTGCGCAAAACTGATTCCGAACGACAGATAGAGACTAGTTCTAGTGTAGTTGCACTCGATTTTTTCCATTCTACTTCACTAAACATATCCATATGAGATCCAATTACTTGTGGGGAAATGCAAGAGACCTCAGTTATGATGATGCACTAGGTCCATAGCTGGGAATTTGTGTATGTTCTCGAAATGCGTTTGTCGAGTGCTCATTAAGAAAGTTTCTATACAAGTTTCTGAACGAACTCCTTCAGGAAAGTTCTCTAAAAGTTCCCTATGAAAGAATCCTTTGAAGCATCTGGTCATCACAAACGTTTTGACTACTTGTGGAGCCAAAACGGACTCCGTATGAGTCAGATATCCATGTTTCAGTTAACACTGCGCAAAACTGATTCCGAACGACAGTTACAAACTAGTTCTTGCGTAGTTGCACTCGATTTTTTCCATTCTACCTCACTAAACATCTCCATATGAGATCCAATTACTTGTAGGGAAATGCAAGAGACCTCGGTTATGATGATGCACTAGGTCCATAGCTGGGACTTTGTGTATGTTCTCGAAATTTGTTTGTCGAGTGCTCATTAAGAAAGTTTCTATACAAGTTTCTGAACGAACTCCTTAAGAAAAGTTCTCCAAAAGTTCCCTATGAAAGAACCCTTTGAAGCATTTGGTCATCACAAACGTTTTGACTACTTGTGGAGCCAAAACAGACTCCGTATGAGTCAGATATCCATGTGTTCAGTTAACACTGCGCAAAACTGATTCCAAACGACAGTTACAGACTAGTTCTTGCGTAGTTGCACTCGATTATTTCCATTCTACTTCACTAAACATATCCAAATGAGATCCAATTACTTGTAGGGAAATGCAAGAGACCTCGGTTATGATGATGCACTAGGTCCATAGCTGGGACTTTGTGTATGTTCTTGAAATGCGTTTGTCGAGTGCTCATTAAGAAAGTTTCTATACAAGTTTCTGAACGAACTCCTTAAGAAAAGTTCTCCAAAAGTTCCCTATGAAAGAATCCTTTGAAGCATCTGGTCATCACAAACGTTTTGACTACTTGTGGAGCCAAAACGGACTCTGTATGAGTCAGATATCCATGTTTCAGTTAACAATGCGCAAAACTTATTCCGAACGACAGCTACAGACTAGTTCTTGAGTAGTTGCACTCAATTTTTTCCATTCTACTTCACTAAACATATCCATATGAGATCCAATTACTTGTAGGGAAATGCAAGAGACCTCGGTTATGGGGATGCACTAGGTCCATAGCAGAGACTTTGTGTATGTTCTCGAAATGCATTTGTCGAGTGCTCATTAAGAAAGTTTCTATACAAGTTTCTTAACGAACTCCTTAAGAAAAGTTCTCCAAAAGTTCCCTATGAAAGAATCCTTTGAAGCATCTGGTCGTCACAAACGTTTTGACTACTTTTGGAGCCAAAATGGACTCCGTACGAGTCAGATATCCATGTTTCAGTTAACACTGCGCAAAACTGATTCTGAACGACAGTTACATACTAGTTCTTGCGTAGTTGAACTCGATTTTTTCCATTCTACTACACTAAACATCTCCATATGAGATCCAATTAGTTGTAGGGAAATGCAAGATACTTCGGTTATGATGATGCACTAGGTCCATAACTGGGAAGTTGTGTATGTTCTCGAAATGCGTTTGTCGAGTGCTCATTAAGAAAGTTTCTGAACAAACTCCTTAAGAAAAGTTCTCCAAAAGTTCCCTATGAAAGAATCCTTTGAAGCATCTGGTTGTGACAAATGTTTTGACTAGTTGTGGACCCAAAACGGACTCCGTATGAGTCAGATATCCATGTTTCAGTTAACACTGCGCAAAACTGATTCCGAACGACAGTTACAAACTAGTTCGTGTGTAGTTGCACTCGATTTTTTCCATTCTACTTCACTAAACATCTCCAGATGAGATCCAATTACTTGTATGGAAATGCAAGAGACCTCGGTTATGAGGATGCACTAGGTCCATAGCTGGGACTTTGTGTATGTTCTCGAAATGCGTTTGTCGAGTGCTCATTAAGAAAGTTTCTATACAAGTTCCTGAACGAACTCCTTAAGTAAAGGTCTCAAAAAGTTCCCTATGAAAGAATCCTTTCAAGCATCTGGTCTTCACAAACGTTTTGACTACTTGTGGAGCCAAAAAGGACTCCGTATGAGTCAGATATCCATGTTTCAGTTAACACTGCGCAAAACTGATTCCGAACGACAGTTACAGACTAGTTCGTGTGTAGTTGCACTCGATTTTTTCCATTCTACTTCACTAAACATCTCCATATGAGATCCAATTACTTGTATGGAAATGCAAGAGACCTCGGTTATGAGGATGCACTAGGTCCATAGCTGGGACTTTGTGTATGTTCTCGAAATTCGTTTCTCGAGTGCTCATTAAGAAAGTTTCTATACAAGTTTCTGAACGAACTTCTTAAGAAAAGGTCTCCAAAAGTTCCCTATGAAAGAATCCTTTGAAGCATCTGGTCATCACAAACGTTTGAACTACTTGTGGAGCTAAAACGGACTCCGTATGAGTCAGATATCCATGTTTTAGTTAACACTGCGCAAAACTGATTCCGAACGACAGTTACATACTAGTTCTTGTGTAGTTGTACTCGATTTTTTCATTCTAATTCACTAAACATCTCAATATGAGATACAATTACTTGTAGGGAAATGCAAGATACCTCGGTTATGATGATGCACTAGGTCCATAGCTGGGACTTTGTGTATATTCTCGAAATGCGTTTGTTGAGTTCTCATTAAGAAAGTTTCTATCAAGTTTCTGAACGAACTCCTTAAGAAAAGTTCTCCAAAAGTTCCCTATGTAAGAGTCCTTTGAAGCAGCTAGTCGTCACAAATGTTTTGACTACTTGTGGAGCCAAAACGGACTCTGTATGAGTCAGATATCCATGTTTCAGTTAACACTGCGCAAAACTGATTCCGAACGACAGTTACTCACTAGTTCTTGTGTGGTTGCACTCGATTTTTTACATTCTACTTCACTAAACATCTCCATATGAGATCCAATTACTTGTAGGGAAATGCAAGAGACCTCGGTTATGACGATGCACTAGGTCCATAGCTGGGACTGTGTGTATGTTCTCGAAATTTGTTTGTCGAGTGCTCATTAAGAAAGTTTCTATACAAGTTTCTGAACGAACTCCTTAAGAAAAGTTCTCCAAAAGTTCCCTATGAAAGAACCCTTTGAAGCATTTGGTCATCACAAATGTTTTGACTACTTGTGGAGCCAAAACAGACTCCGTATGAGTCAGATATCCATGTGTTCAGTTAACACTGCGCAAAACTGATTCCAAATGACAGTTACAGACTAGTTCTTGCGTAGTTGCACTCGATTATTTCCATTCTACTTCACTAAACATATCCATATGAGATCCAATTACTTGTAGGGAAATGCAAGAGACCTCGGTTATGATGATGCACTAGGTCCATAGCTGGGACTTTGTGTATGTTCTTGAAATGCGTTTGTCGAGTGCTCATTAAGAAAGTTTCTATACAAGTTTCTGAACGAACTCCTTAAGAAATGTTCTCCAAAAGTTCCCTATGAAAGAATCCTTTGAAGCATCTGGTCATCACAAACGTTTTGACTACTTGTGGAGCCAAAACGGACTCTGTATGAGTCAGATATCCATGTTTTAGTTAACAATGCGCAAAACTGATTCCGAACGACAGCTACAGACTAGTTCTTGAGTAGTTGCACTCGATTTTTTCCATTCTACTTCACTAAACATATCCATATGAGATCCAATTACTTGTAGGGAAATTCAAGAGACCTCGGTTATGGGGATGCACTAGGTCCATAGCAGAGACTTTGTGTATGTTCTCGAAATGCATTTGTCGAGTGCTCATTAAGAAAGTTTCTATACAAGTTTCTTAACGAACTCCTTAAGAAAAGTTCTCCAAAAGTTCCCTATGAAAGAATCCTTTGAAGCATCTAGTCGTCACGAACGTTTTGACTACTTGTGGAGCCAAAATGGACTCCGTACGAGTCAGATATCCATGTTTCAGTTAACACTGCGCAAAACTGATTCTGAACGACAGTTACATACTAGTTCTTGCGTAGTTGAACTCGATTTTTTCCATTCTACTACACTAAACATCTCCATATGAGATCCAATTAGTTGTAGGGAAATGCAAGATACCTCGGTTATGATGATGCACTAGGTCCATAGCTGGGAATTTGTGTATGTTCTCGAAATGCGTTTGTCGAGTGCTCATTAAGAAAGTTTCTATACAAGTTTCTAAACAAACTCCTTAAGAAAGTTCTCCAAAAGTTCCCTATGAAATAATCCTTTGAAGCATCTGGTTGTCACAAATGTTTGGACTACTTGTGGAGCAAAAACGGACTCCGTATGAGTCAGATATCCATGTTTCAGTTAACACTGCGCAAAACTGATTCCGAACGACAGTTACAGACTAGTTCGTGTGTAGTTGCACTCGATTTTTTTCATTCTACTTCACTAAACATCTCCAGATGAGATCCAATTACTTGTATGGAAATGCAAGAGACCTCGGTTATGAGGATGCACTAGGTCCATAGCTGGGACTTTGTGTATGTTCTCGAAATGCGTTTGTCGAGTGCTCATTAAGAAAGTTTCTATAATAGTTTCTGAACGAACTTCTTAAGAAAAGGTCTCCAAAAGTTCCCTATGAAAGAATCCTTTGAAGCATCTGGTCATCACAAACGTTTTAACTACTTGTGGAGCTAAAACGGACTCCGTATGAGTCAGATATCCATGTTTTAGTTAACACTGCGCAAAACTGATTCCGAACGACAGTTACATACTAGTTCTTGTGTAGTTGTACTCGATTTTTTCATTCTAATTCACTAAACATCTCAATATGAGGTACAATTACTTGTAGGGAAATGCAAGATACCTCGGTTATGATGATGTACTAGGTCCATAGCTGGGACTTTGTGTATGTTCTCGAAATGCGTTTGTCGAGTTCTCATTAAGAAAGTTTCTATACAAGTTTCTGAAGGAACTCCTTAAGAAAAGTTCTCGAAAAGTTCCCTATGAAAGAAACCTTTGAAGCATCTGGTTGTCACAAAAGTTTTGACTACTTGTGGACCCAAAACGGACTCCGTATGAGTCAGATATCCATGTTTCAGTTAACACTGCGCAAAACTGATTCCGAACGACAGTTACAGACTAGTGCTTGTGTAGTTGCACTCGATTTTTTCCATTCTACTAAACTAAAAATATCCATATGATATCCATTTACCTATAGGGAAATGCAAGAGACCTGGGTTATGAGGATGCACTAGGTCCATAGCTAGGACTTTGTGTATGTTCTCGAAATGCGTTTGTCGAGTGCTCATTAAGAAAGTTTCAATACAAGTTTCTGAACGAACTCCTGAAGAAAAGTTCTCCAAATGTTCCCAATGAAAGAACCCTTTGAAGCATCTGGTCATCACAAACGTTTTGACTACTTGTGGAGCCAAAACGGACTCCGTATGAGTCAGATATCCATGTTTTAGTTAACACTGCGCAAAACTGATTCCAGACGACAGTTACAGACTAGTTCTTGCGTAGTTGCACTCGACTTTTTCCATTCTACTTCACTAAACATATCCATATGAGATCCAATTACTTGTAGGGAAATGCAAGACACCTCGGTTATGATGATGCACTAGGTCCATAGCTGGGACTTTGTGTCTGTTCTCGAAATGCGTTTGTCGAGTGCTCATTAAGAAAGTTTCTATACAAGTTTCTGAACGAACTCCTTAAGAAAAGTTATCCAAAAGTTCCCTATGAAAGAATCCTTTGAAGCATCTGGTCGTCACAAACGTTCTGACTACTTTTGGTGCCAAACCGGACTCCGTATGAGTCAGATATCCATGTTTCAGTTAACAATGCGCAAAACTGATTCCGAACGACAGCTACAGACTAGTTCTTCAGTAGTTGCACTCGATTTTTCCATTCTACTTCACTAAACATATCCATATGAGATCCAATTACTTGTAGGGAAATGCTAGAGACCTCAGTTATGGGGATGCACTAGGTCCATAGCAGAGACTTTGTGTATGTTCTCGAAATGCATTTGTCGAGTGCTCATTAAGAAAGTTTCTATACAAGTTTCTGAATGAACTCCTTAAGAAAAGTTCTCGAAAAGTTTCCTATGAAAGAATCCTTTGAAGCATCTGGTCGTCACAAACGTTTTGACTACTTGTGGAGCCAAAATGGACTCCGTATGAGTCAGATATCCATGTTTCAGTTAACACTGCGCAAAACTGATTCCGAACGACAGTTACATACTAGTTCTTGTGTAGTTGCACTCGATTTTTTCCATTCTACTACACTAAACATCTCCATATGAGATCCAATTAGTTGTAGGGAAATCCAAGATACCTCGGTTATGATGATGCACTAGGTCCATAGCTGGGAATTTGTGTATGTTCTCGAAATGCGTTTGTCGAGTGCTCATTAAGAAAGTTTCTATACAAGTTTCTGAACAAACTCCTTAAGAAAAGTTCTCCAAAAGTTCACTATTAAAGAATCCTTCGAAGCATCTGGTTATTACAAATATTTTGACTACTTGTGGAGCCAAAACGGACTCCGTATGAGTCAGATATCCATGTTTCAGTTAACACTGCGCAAAACTGATTCCGAACGACAGTTACAGACTAGTTCTTGTGTAGTTGCACTCGATTTTTTCCATTCTACTTCACTAAACATCTCGATATGAAATCCAATTACTTGTATGGAAATGCAAGAGACCTCGGTTATGAGGATGCACTAGGTCCATAGCTGGGACTTTGTGTATGTTCTCGAAATGCGTTTGTTGAGTGCTCATTAAGAAAGTTTCTATACAAGTTCCTGAACGAACTCCTTAAGTAAAGGTCTCCAAAAGTTCCATATGAAAGAATCCTTTGAAGCATCTGGTCGTCACAAATGTTTTGACTACTTGTGGAGCCAAAAAGGACTCCGTATGAGTCAGATATCCATGTTTCAGTTAACACTGCGCAAAACTGATTTCAAACGACACTTACAGACTAGTTCGTGTGTAGTTGCACTCGATTTTTTCCATTCTACTTCACTAAACATCT
>NC_057811.1:113911558-113912008 GCF_018294505.1 Triticum aestivum
AACATATCCATATGAGATCCAATTACCTATACGCAAATGCAAGAGACCTCGGCTATGAGGATGCACTAGGTCCAGAGCTGGGACTTTGTGTATGTTCTCGAAACGCGTTTGTCGAGTGCTCATTAAGAAAGTTTCTATACAAGTTTCTGAACGAACTCCTTAAGAAAAGTTCTCCAAAAGTTCCCTACGAATGAATCCTTCGAAGCATCTGGTCATCACAAATGTTTTGACTAATTGTGGAGCCAAAACAGACTCCGTCTGAGTCAGATATCCATGTTTCAGTTAACACTGCGCAAAACTGATTCCGAACGACAGTTACAGACTTGTTCTTGTGTAGTTGCACTCGATTTTTTCCATTCTACTAAACTAAACAGATCCATATGAGATCCAATTACCTATACGGAAATGCAAGAGACCTCGGTTATGAGGATGCACTAGGTCCAGAACTGG
>NC_057811.1:113913570-113914942 GCF_018294505.1 Triticum aestivum
GACTCCGTATGAGTCAGATATCCATGTTTCAGTTAACACTGCGCAAAACTGATTCCGAACGACAGTTACAGATTATTTCTTGTGTAGTTGCACTCGATTTTTTACATTCTACTTCACTAAACATCTCCATATGAGATCCAATTACTTGTAGGGAAATGCAATAGACCTCGGTTATGATGATGCACTAGGTCCATCGCTGGGACTTTGTTTATGTTCTCGAAATACGTTTGTCGAGTGCTTATTAAGGAAGTTTCTATACAAGTTTCTGAACGAACTACTTAAGAAAAGTTCTCCAAAAGTTCCCTATGAAAGAATCCTTTGAAGCATCTGGTTGTGACAAATGTTTTGACTACTTGTGGACCCAAAACGGACTCCGTATGAGTTAGATATCCATGTTTCAGTTAACACTGCGCAAAACTGATTCCGAACGACAGTTACAGACTAGTTCTTGTGTAGTTGCACTCGATTTTTTCCATTCTACTTCACTAAACATCTCGATATGAAATCCAATTACTTGTATGGAAATGCAAGAGACCTCGGTTATGAGGATGCACTAGGTCCATAGCTGGGACTTTGTGTATGTTCTCGAAATGCGTTTGTTGAGTGCTCATTAAGAAAGTTTCTATACAAGTTCCTGAACGAACTCCTTAAGTAAAGGTCTCCAAAAGTTCCCTATGAAAGAATCCTTTGAAGCATCTGGTCGTCACAAATGTTTTGACTACTTGTGGAGCCAAAAAGGACTCCGTATGAGTCAGATATCCATGTTTCAGTTAACACTGCGCAAAACTGATTTCAAACGACACTTACAGACTAGTTCGTGTGTAGTTGCACTCGATTTTTTCCATTCTACTTCACTAAACATCTCCATATGAGATCCAATTACTTGTATGGAAATGCAAGAGACCTCGGTTATGAGGATGCACTAGGTCCATAGCTGGGACTTTGTGTATGTTCTCGAAATGCGTTTGTCGAGTGCTCATTAAGAAAGTTTCTATACAAGTTCTTGAACGAACTCCTTAAGTAAAGTTCTCCAAAAGTACCCTATGAAATAATCCTTTGAAGCAGCTGGTCGTCACAAACGTTTTGACTACTTGTGGAGCCAAAACGGACTCCGTATGAGTCAGATATCCATGTTTCAGTTAACACTGCGCAAAACTGATTCCGAACGACAGTTACAGATTATTTCTTGTGTAGTTGCACTCGATTTTTTACATTCTACTTCACTAAACATCTCCATATGAGATCCAATTACTTGTAGGGAAATGCAATAGACCTCGGTTATGATGATGCACTAGGTCCATCGCTGGGACTTTGTTTATGTTCTCGAAATGCGTTTGTCGAGTGCTTATTAAGAAAGTTTCTATACAAGTTT
>NC_057811.1:113915780-113916452 GCF_018294505.1 Triticum aestivum
TGAACGAACTACTTAAGAAAAGTTCTCCAAAAGTTCCCTATGAAAGAATCCTTTGAAGCATCTGGTTGTGACAAATGTTTTGACTACTTGTGGACCCAAAACGGACTCCGTATGAGTTAGATATCCATGTTTCAGTTAACACTGCGCAAAAGTGATTCCGAACGACAGTTACAGACTAGTTCTTGTGTAGTTGCACTCGATTTTTTCCATTCTACTAAACTAAACATATCCATATGAGATCCAATTACCTATACGCAAATGCAAGAGACCTCGGCTATGAGGATGCACTAGGTCCAGAGCTGGGACTTTGTGTATGTTCTCGAAACGCGTTTGTCGAGTGCTCATTAAGAAAGTTTCTATACAAGTTTCTGAACGAACTCCTTAAGAAAAGTTCTCCAAAAGTTCCCTACGAATGAATCCTTCGAAGCATCTGGTCATCACAAATGTTTTGACTAATTGTGGAGCCAAAACAGACTCCGTCTGAGTCAGATATCCATGTTTCAGTTAACACTGCGCAAAACTGATTCCGAACGACAGTTACAGACTTGTTCTTGTGTAGTTGCACTCGATTTTTTCCATTCTACTAAACTAAACAGATCCATATGAGATCCAATTACCTATACGGAAATGCAAGAGACCTCGGTTATGAGGATGCACTAGGTCCAGAACTGG
>NC_057811.1:113916462-113916789 GCF_018294505.1 Triticum aestivum
GACTCCGTATGAGTCAGATATCCATGTTTCAGTTAACACTGCGCAAAACTGATTCCGAACGACAGTTACAGATTATTTCTTGTGTAGTTGCACTCGATTTTTTACATTCTACTTCACTAAACATCTCCATATGAGATCCAATTACTTGTAGGGAAATGCAATAGACCTCGGTTATGATGATGCACTAGGTCCATCGCTGGGACTTTGTTTATGTTCTCGAAATACGTTTGTCGAGTGCTTATTAAGGAAGTTTCTATACAAGTTTCTGAACGAACTACTTAAGAAAAGTTCTCCAAAAGTTCCCTATGAAAGAATCCTTTGAAGCAT
>NC_057811.1:113916799-113917490 GCF_018294505.1 Triticum aestivum
TGAGTCAGATATCCATGTTTCAGTTAACACTGCGCAAAACTGATTCCGAACGACAGTTACAGACTTGTTCTTGTGTAGTTGCACTCGATTTTTTCCATTCTACTAAACTAAACAGATCCATATGAGATCCAATTACCTATACGGAAATGCAAGAGACCTCGGTTATGAGGATGCACTAGGTCCAGAACTGGGACTTTGTGTATGTTCTCGAAATGCGTTTGTCGAGTGCTCATTAAGAAAGTTTCTATACAAGTTTCTGAACGAACTCCTTAAGAAAAGTTCTCCAAATTTCCCTATGAAAATATCCTTTGAAGCATCTGGTCGTCACAAACGTTTTGACTACTTGTGGAGCCAAAACAGACTCCGTATGAGTCAGATATCCGTGTTTCAGTTAACACTGCGGAAAACTGATTCCGAACGACAGTTACAGACTAGTTCTTGCGTAGTTGCACTCGATTTTTTCCATTCTACTTCACTAAACATATCCAAATGAGATCCAATTACTTGTAGGAAAATGCAAGAGACCTCGGTTATGATGATGCACTAGGTCCATAGCTGGGACTTTGTGTATGTTCTCGAAATGCGTTTGTCGAGTGCTCATTAAGAAAGTTTCTATACAAGTTTCTGAACGAACTCCTTAAGAAAGTTCTCCAAAAGTTCCCTATGAAAGAGTCCTTTGAAGCATCTGGTC
>NC_057811.1:113917500-113919303 GCF_018294505.1 Triticum aestivum
GACTCCGTATGAGTCAGATATCCATGTTTCAGTTAACACCGCGCAAAACTGATTCCGAACGACAATTACAGACTAGTTCGTGTGTAGTTGCACTCGATTTTTTCCATTCTACTTCACTAAACATCTCCATATGAGATCCAATTACTTGTATGGAAATGCAAGAGACCTCGGTTATTAGAATGCACTAGGTCCATAGCTGGGACTTTGTGTATGTTCTCGAAATGCGTTTGTCGAGTGCTCATTAAGAAAGTTTCTATACAAGTTCCTGAACGAACTCCTTAAGTAAAGTTCTGCAAAAGTTCCCTATGAAATAATCCTTTGAAGCATCTGGTCGTCACAAACATTTCGACTACTTGTGGAGCCAAAATGGACTCCGTGTGAGTCAGATATCCCTGTTTCAGTTAACACTGCGCCAAACTGATTCCGAACGACAGTTACAGACTAGTTCGTGTGTAGTTGCACTCGATTTTTTCCATTCTACTTCACCAAACATCTCCATATAAGATCCAATTACTTGCAGGGAAATGCAAGATACCTCGGTTATGATGACGCACTAGGTCCATAGCTGGGACTTTGTGTATGTTCTCGAAATGCGTTTGTCGAGTGCTCATTAAGAAAGTTTCTATACAAGTTTCTGAACGAACTCCTGAAGAAAAGTTTTCCAAAAGTTCCCTATGAAAGAACCCTTTGAAGTATCTGGTCGTCACAAACGTTTTGACTACTTGTGGAGCCAAAACGGACTCCGTATGAGTCAGATATCCATGTTTCAGTTAACACTGAGCAAAACTGATTCCGAACGAAAGTTACACACTAGCTCTTGTGTAGTTGCACTCGATTTTTTCCATTCTACTTCACTAAACATATCCATATGAGATCCAATTACTTGTAGGGAAATGCAAGAGACCTCAGTTATGATGATGCACTAGGTCCATAGCTGGGACTTTGTGTATGTTCTCGAAATGCGTTTGTTGAGTGCTCATTAAGAAAGTTTCTATACAAGTTCCTGAACGAACTCCTTAAGTAAAGGTCTCCAAAAGTTCCCTATGAAAGAATCCTTTGAAGCATCTGGTCGTCACAAATGTTTTGACTACTTGTGGAGCCAAAAAGGACTCCGTATGAGTCAGATATCCATGTTTCAGTTAACACTGCGCAATACTGATTCCAAACGACACTTACAGACTAGTTCGTGTGTAGTTGCACTCGATTTTTTCCATTCTACTTCACTAAACATCTCCATATGAGATACAAATACTTGTATGGAAATGCAAGAGACCTCGGTTATGAGGATGCACTAGGTCCATAGCTGGGACTTTGTGTATGTTCTCGAAATGCGTTTGTCGACTGGTCATTAAGAAAGTTTCTATACAAGTTCTTGAACGAACTCCTTAAGTAAAGTTCTCCAAAAGTACCCTATGAAATAATCCTTTGAAGCAGCTGGTCGTCACAAACGTTTTGACTACTTGTGGAGCCAAAACAGACTCCGTATGAGTCAGATATCCATGTTTCAGTTAACACTGCGCAAAACTGATTCCGAACGACAGTTACAGATTATTTCTTGTGTAGTTGCACTCGATTTTTTACATTCTACTTCACTAAACATCTCCATATGAGATCCAATTACTTGTAGGGAAATGCAATAGACCTCGGTTATGATGATGCACTAGGTCCATCGCTGGGACTTTGTTTATGTTCTCGAAATACGTTTGTCGAGTGCTTATTAAGGAAGTTTCTATACAAGTTTCTGAACGAACTACTTAAGAAAAGTTCTCCAAAAGTTCCCTATGAAAGAATCCTTTGAAGCAT
>NC_057811.1:113921364-113923908 GCF_018294505.1 Triticum aestivum
TTCTCGAAATGCGTTTGTCGAGTGCTCATTAAGAAAGTTTCTATACAAGTTTCTAAACGAACTCCTTAAGAAAAGTTCTCCAAAAGTTCCCTATGAAAGAATCCTTCGAAGCATATGGTCATCACAAATGTTTTGACTAATTGTGGAGCCAAAACAGACTCCGTATGAGTCAGATATCCATGTTTCAGTTAACACTGCGCAAAACTGATTCCGAACGACAGTTACAGACTAGTTCTTGTGTAGTTGCACTCAATTTTTTCCATTCTACTAAACTAAACAGATCCATATGAGATCCAATTACCTATACGGAAATGCAAGAGACCTCGGTTATGAGGATGCACTAGGTCCAGAACTGGGACTTTGTGTATGTTCTCGAAATGCGTTTGTCGAGTGCTCATTAAGAAAGTTTCTATACAAGTTTCTGAACGAACTCCTTAAGAAAAGTTCTCCAAATTTCCCTATGAAAATATCCTTTGAAGCATCTGGTCGTCACAAACGTTTTGACTACTTGTGGAGCCAAAACAGACTCCGTATGAGTCAGATATCCGTGTTTCAGTTAACACTGCGGAAAACTGATCCCGAACGACAGTTACAGACTAGTTCTTGCGTAGTTGCACTCGATTTTTTCCATTCTACTTCACTAAACATATCCAAATGAGATCCAATTACTTGTAGGAAAATGCAAGAGACCTCGGTTATGATGATGCACTAGGTCCATAGCTGGGACTTTGTGTATGTTCTCGAAATGCGTTTGTCGAGTGCACATTAAGAAAGTTTCTATACAAGTTTCTGAACGAACTCCTTAAGAAAGTTCTCCAAAAGTTCCCTATGAAAGAGTCCTTTGAAGCATCTGGTCGTCACAAACGTTTTGACTACTTGTGGAGCCAAAACGGACTCCGTATGAGTCAGATATCCATGTTTCAGTTAACACCGCGCAAAACTGATTCCGAACGACAATTACAGACTAGTTCGTGTGTAGTTGCACTCAATTTTTTCCATTCTACTTCACTAAACATCTCCATATGAGATCCAATTACTTGTATGGAAATGCATGAGACCTCGGTTATTAGAATGCACTAGGTCCATAGCTGGGACTTTGTGTATGTTCTCGAAATGCGTTTGTCGAGTGCTCATTAAGAAAGTTTCTATACAAGTTCCTGAACGAACTCCTTAAGTAAAGTTCTGCAAAAGTTCCCTATGAAATAATCCTTTGAAGCATCTGGTCGTCACAAACATTTCGACTACTTGTGGAGCCAAAATGGACTCCGTGTGAGTCAGATATCCCTGTTTCAGTTAACACTGCGCCAAACTGATTCCGAACGACAGTTACAGACTAGTTCGTGTGTAGTTGCACTCGATTTTTTCCATTCTACTTCACTAAACATCTGCATATAAGATCCAATTACTTGCAGGGAAATGCAAGATACCTCGGTTATGATGACGCACTAGGTCCATAGCTGGGACTTTGTGTATGTCCTCGAAATGCGTTTGTCGAGTGCTCATTAAGAAAGTTTCTATACAAGTTTCTGAACGAACTCCTGAAGAAAAGTTCTCCAAAAGTTCCCTATCAAAGAACCCTTTGAAGTATCTGGTCGTCACAAACTTTTTGACTACTTGTGGAGCCAAAACGGACTTCGTATGAGTCAGATATCCATGTTTCAGTTAACACCGCGCAAAACTGATTCCGAACGACAATTACAGACTAGTTCGTGTGTAGTTGCACTCGATATTTTCCATTCTACTTCACTAAACATCTCCATATGAGATCCAATTACTTGTATGGAAATGCAAGAGACCTCGGTTATTAGAATGCACTAGGTCCATAGCTGGGACTTTGTGTATGTTCTCGAAATGCGTTTGTCAAGTGCTCATTAAGAAAGTTTCTATACAAGTTTCTGAACGAACTCCTTAAGAAAAGTTATCCAAAAGTTCCCTGTCAAAGAATCCTTTGAAGCATCTGGTCGTCACAAATGTATTGACTACTTGTGGAGCCAAAACGGACTCCGTATGAGTCAGATATCCAAGTTTCAGTTAACACTGCGCAAAACTGACTCCGAACGACAGTTACAGACTAGTTCTTGCGTAGTTACACTCAATTTTTTCCATTCTACTTCACTAAACATCTTCATATGAGATCCAATTACTTGTAGGGAAATGGAAGAGCCCTCGGTTATGATGATGCACTAGGTCCATAGCTGGGACTTTGTGTATGTTCTCGAAATGCGTTTGTCGAGCACTCATTAAGAAAGTTTTATACAAGTTTCTGAACGAACTCCTTAATGGAAGTTCTATAAAAGTTCCCTATGAAAGAATCCTTTGAAGCATCTGGTAGTCACAAACGTTTTAACTACTTGTGGAGCCAAAACGGACTCCGTATAAGTCAGATATCCATGTTTCAGTTAACACTGCGCAAAACTGATTCCGAACGACAGTTACAGACTAGTTCTTGTGTAGTTGTACTCGATTTATTCCATTCTACTTCACTAAACATCTCCATATGAGATCCAATTACTTGTAGGGAAATGCAAGAGACCTCGGTTATGA
>NC_057811.1:113926822-113942712 GCF_018294505.1 Triticum aestivum
CTCCAAAAGTTCCCTATGAAAGAATACTTTGAAGCATCTGGTCGTCACAAATGTTTTGACTACTTGTGGAGCCAAAACGGACTCCGTATAAGTCAGATATCCATGTTTCAGTTAACACTGCGCAAAACTGATTCCGAACGACAGTTACAGACTAGTTCTTGTGTAGTTGTGCTTGATTTATTCCATTCTACTTCACTAAACACTTCCATATGAGATCCAATTACCTATAGGGAAATGCAAGAGACCTCGGTTATGATGATGCACTAGGTCCATAGCTGGGACTTTGTGTATGTTCTCGAAATGCGTTTGTCGAGCGAAAGTTTCTATACAAGTTTCTCAACGAACTCCTTAAGAAAAGTTCTCCGAAAGTTCCCTATGAAAGAATCCTGTGAAGCATCTAGTCGTCACAGACGTTTTGACTACTTGTGGAGCCAAAACGGACTCCGTATGAGTCAGATATCCAAGTTTCAGTTAACACTGCGCAAAACTGATTCCGAACGACAGTTATAGACTAGTTCTTGTGTAGTTGTACTCGATTTATTCCATTCTACTTCACTAAACATCTCCATATGAGATCCAATTACTTGTAGGGAAATGCAAGAGACCTCGGTTATGATGATGCACTAGCTCCATAGCTGGGACTTTGTGTATGTTCTCGAAATGCGTTTGTCGAGTGCTCATTAAGAAAGTTTCTATACAAGTTTCTGAATGAACTCCTTAAGAAAAGTTCTCCAAAAGTTCCCTATGAAAGAATCCTTTGAAGCATCTGGTCGTCACAAACATTTTGACTACTTGTGGAGCCAAAACGGACTCCGTATGAGTCAGATATCCATGTTTCAGTTAACACTGCGCAAAATTGATTCCGAATGACAGTTATAGACTAGTTCTTTCGTAGTTGCACTCGATTTTTTCCATTCTACTTCACTAAACATGTCCATATGAGTTCCAATTACTTGTAGGGAAATGCAAGAGACCTCATTTATGAGGTTGCACTAGGTCCATAGCTGGGACTTTGTGTATGTTCTCGAAATGCGTTTGTCGTGTCCTCATTAAGAAAGTTTCTATACAAGTTTCTGAACGAACTCCTTAAGAAAAGTTCTCCAAAAGTTCCCAATGAAAGAATCCTTTGAAGCATCTAGTCTTCACAAACGTTTTGACTACTTGTGGAGCCAAAACGGACTTCGTATGAGTCAGATATCCATGTTTCAGTTCACAGTGATGCCTTTTGGTCTAACAAACGCCCCCGCATTTTCGTGCACCTCATGAACAAAGTATTCATGAAATTCATGGACAAATTTGTGGTGGTATTCATTGACGACATTCTGGTTTACTCAAGGACACCAGAAGAACATGCTGAACACCTCAGGATTGTTTTGGGAGAATTGAGGAAACATCAGTTGTACGCCAAATTTAGCAAATGCGAATTTTGGCTAAGACAAGTTGGTTTCTTGGGCCATATTTTGAACCAAGAAGGCGTGGCCGTAGACCCAGAAAAAGTCAAGGCCATACTAGACTGGAAGCCACCCGCGAATGTTACCGATGTGCGGAGTTTCCTAGGGATGGCCGGGTATTACAGGAGGTTTATTGAAGGATTCTCCACTGTGGCAAAACCTATAACACAGTTACTCAAGAAGGACAAGAAATTCGTATGGACGGAAGCATGTGAGCAGAGCTTCCAAGAACTCAAGAAAAAGCTGACAACCGCACCAGTCTTAACTGTGCCAGACATACACAAGAGTTTTGAAGTATATTGTGACGCGTCCCGAAAAGGTCTCGGATGTGTACTAATGCAAGACGGCAAAGTTGTCGCATATGCCTCCAGACAGCTGCGAAAACATGAGGAAAATTACCCAACACATGACTTGGAACTAGCAGCAGTTATACATGCACTCAAGGAGTGGAGGCACTTTCTGTTGGGAAATCGCTGTGAAATATATACAGACCATAAGAGCCTCAAATATATTTTCACACAGCCAGAGCTGAATTTACGCCAACGACGCTGGTTGGAACTGGTCAAGGACTATGACGTCGGTATTCACTACCACCCAGGGAAAGCAAATGTAGTGGCCGATGCCCTTAGTCGAAACCCCAGCCCGGACAGTGACGGTCAGCAAAACTTGAGGCCTGAGTTTCAGCGAGAGTTCACTCGGCTCAACATGATGTTAGTCTCTGAGGGCACCATATCAAACCTGGAGATACAACCCACCCTAGTGGAACAAATCAAGAAGGCTCAACAGGGACATCCCAGTATCGAAGGCATAAAGAAGAAAATGAACCGTAGAAAGACTTCAGAATTTGTCACGGACAGTGAAGGAACATTATGGTACCGGGACAGACTTTGCGTACCTAACATTGAGGAACTCAAGCAACAGATCTTGACGGAGAGCCACACCGCTCCATACTCGATACATCCTGGAGGAACCAAAATGTACAAGGACATTCAGGAAAGATTTTGGTGGCACGGTATGAAAAGAGATATAGCCACATTCGTTGCTTGTTGCGATTCATGTCAGCGCATCAAGGCCGAGCACCAAAAGCCAGCAGGGCTACTCCAGCCAAACCAAATACCGGAGTGGAAATGGGATGAGATAGGAATGGACTTCATTGTCGGATTACCCCGATCACAACGCGGAAATGATGCCATCTGGGTCATCACAGACTGACTAACCAAGGTTGCTCATTTCATTCCCGTGAAGACTACCTACTCCACACAAAGACTGGCAAAACTCTATCTCTCCCGTATAGTTTGCTTGCACGGAGTCCCAAATACTATAGTATCACACCGAGGCACCCAATTCGTCTCCAAATTTTGGGATCACCTACAACAAGCTCTGGGCACGCAACTAGCTTTCAGTACAGCATACCACCCTCAGACAGATGGACAAACAGAACGTGTAAACCAAATCCTGGAGGATATGCTAAGAGCCTGTGTGCTCACCTATGGAACCAGTTGGGAAGAGAGTTTGCCGTATGCCGAATTTGCGTACAACAACAGTTACCAAGCCAGCTTGCAAATGGCACCCTTTGAAGCATTGTACGGACGGAGGTGTCGTACCCCATTGAATTGGTCAGAAACAGGTGACAGCCGTATCTTCGGCCCAGATATGCTTAAGGAGGCCGAGGAAAAAGTTAAACAAATCAGGGACAGACTCAAGACAGCACAGAGCCGACAAAAGAGCTACTATGATCAGAAGCATCGTGAGGTCAGCTTTGAACCTGGTGATTTCGTATACCTCCGAGTATCTCCTATGAGGGGTCTGCAATGGTTCAAAATAAAGGGGAAACTAGCCCCAAGATTTATTGGACCATTTTGTGTAAAGGCACGAAGAGGCACGGTAGCCTACCAGCTAGACCTACCCAGGGAGCTGTCAGACGTCCATGACGTATTCCACGTCTCGCAGTTGAGGAAATGTGTGAGTAACCCGGAGAAACATGTACCTCATGAGGACATTGATATGCAACCAGATCTCACCTACAGAGAAAGGCCAGTAAAGATTTTAGAAGAGTCTGAACGGAGGACCCGTCAGAAAACGACAAAAAATTTCAGGGTCCAGTGGAGCAACCACACTGAGGATGAAGCCACTTGGGAAAGGGAAGATTTCCTCCGAGCAGAGTATCCATATCTATTTGAGGATCAGCAGAAATCTCGAGGACGAGATTTTTCCTAAGGGGGTAGGTGTTGTGACACCCAAGTTTTTATTTGGATTTTTCAAAAAGATTTTATTTGACTTGAAGGGAGTGATTTAAAAAAAATTCTTCAAGAGAACTCTCACTCTCAAATATTTTTTCTTTATGGCAAAAATTTTATTTGGATTCACCCAAGATCTGCCTTTGACCTTGGGGGTTCTTGCTTTTCATTTGGGCTCAAGACAAAATGTTTTTCATTTGAGAGAATAACTTTTGAAAACCTTTTCTTGAATTTGCACTAGGGCTTTTGGAAAGTACTTTGCCACTTTCAACTATTCCTTCTTGCCATGGCATAAGTGCAAATCCTCTCTCCTAAACACTCCCTCACCTCTGGATCATGATTTGCATCAAATCCAGCAAGTTGAACCTCCCCATGTATTTATTTCCATTCAAATTCTATTCAAATAAATTTCTGTCTTCTCTTATAGCACTTGGAGATTTACAAAGGAACTCCATTTTCTGTTTGGACTTTTACCACCAAACTTCTTTCCCCTCCTAGTCCTTTGAACCCTCAACCTGGAACCATGAAGATCCACTGGTCTCCAGTTCAAAATTTTCAAACTACATCAGCTGCAAGTTTGGACCAGATTTGCCAAATTTGGTGAAATTCATTCAAAACTTTCTCCAAAAATTCCAAGTAAATTCATGCAGCCCCTGGGTGCTTTGAGTGATCATCTCACCAAGTTACAGCTCCAGAAAAATTTATCTCTTTACCAAAACCTACTGTCGAACACCTGCAGTGCCTGGTCTTTGTCAAATTCAGTAAGTTCAGAGATTCAGTCAAGTGGCGGCTGTCGTTTTCTTCAGAAACGGGCATCGATCTCGCCAGTGCCATCGCGTCGCCTTGCTCCTCGTCCTCGCCCACTTGTTCCTGCACCGCACGAGTGCCTGGCATCTTGCGGGCGTCGGCGACGAGCAGCAGAAGGTGCGCCGCCCCGTGACCAACGCCGGCGGCGGCTTTGCGGACGCCAGCAGGAGACACGGCGCCGCCGACTCCACCCAGCGCCGCCCAAACCACCGGAGCCCGCCGCGTGGCCGTCCACTCCCCCGAATGCGCTGCCGCTCTCGTCGTGAACCCCAGGGCGCGGAGCGCGCTCTCTGCCGCCGTTGAGCCCGTGCGGTCACCTCACCGTGGACAGACGCCATTACGCCATGATCAACCCCGTTCAGCTGCAAAACGAGTCCCGTAACATCCACTGATGCTGCTCGACCGCTCAAACCCCCTGCCAACCCACTGCTCCGCCGTAATCGCTCGCCGGAGATTCCCCGTTCACGGCCACCCCGTCGATCTGCCTATAAATAGGGGCCCCGAGCTTCAACTCGAGCACCCACCAGCCCTACACTTCCCCTAGAGCACGCCTAGCCACTGGAAGAGCCCCGAGGAGGTCTCCTTCCTCGACTCCGGCCGCCGCGATCCGCCACGGGATCCAGCCCGATTCGCCCCCGTGTGTGCTCCGCAACCCCCATTCTCTTGCCAGTAGCTTCTCCTTGCATCACCCGTTCTGACCCGCGCCTCAATTCGTACTTTGCAGCCCTCCACCGGAGTTCCCCAACCTCACCCGAACCGCCGTCCGCCGGAGATAGTGTCGCCGTCGACGTGGTGCTCCCCGTTGGACGAGTCCACCACCCACCGACGTGGAAGAAGACACTGAAGCTCTTGGTACCCTCCGTTTTTCCTAACTCGCCGTGATTCGACGCCGGCGTCCACCGCCGTCTTCAGGCGCCGGCGAGCTTTCAAACCTGACGTGCGGGCCCCGCGTGTCAGCCTCTGTTTTATTTCCCCGAACCGTTTTCTGTTGGCGCCTTCGGGCAAAATACGTTTTCTCCTTGCGCTTGCGCATTCCCAGCCGAAGCGTTTTCTGTTTTCTCAGTTAAAACCCTGGAACTTTTCTGTTTCATTACAGAAAGGTCCCTGGACAGAAACCTTTATAACTTTTTAATGAAAAGGTATTTTTGAGTGATTCTTTTTCTGTCAATCTCCAAATTTTGTCTAGTTTTTTATGGGATTTATTTGAAAAATATTTGGCAAAGTTTCTGTGCATGTGTTGGTTTTCACGTTAGTACCCCGTTTCGTGATTGCCGTAGGTTCCGGGAGAGGGGACGGAGCCGCGAACTTCGCCGAGCTAGACTCCGACTTCTCCGAACCAGGCAAGCATGTTTGAACATTTGATATGGCAGATGTTTTGCATGTTCATGTGAAAGTTTGTGCATGGCATGTGAGTGTCGATAAATACCTCGTTGCTTGTAAGGCAACGACCCGGTTGTTCCGAAGTTGCGATGACCTCTGATGAGAGGTGGCCAAATCATGTGGTGACATGAAGGGCAGCAAGGTGGTACTGTTGTAGCATGCCAGCCTTGCGTCATCCGACTTTCTTCGACGTTAACGTGGTTGGAGCCACGTTATCGATCTTTTCCCGCATGTTCCAAAGTTGCGATGACCTCTGATGAGAGGTGGCCTAATCATGTGGTGACATGAAGGGCAGCAAGGTGGTACTGTTGTAGCATGCCAGCCTTGTGTCATCCGACTTTTCCGACGTTAACATAGTTGGAGCCGTGTTATCGTCCCTTCCCTTTTCCGTGCTACCACATGTCTCATTGCCAGGATACGGTTTAGTAAGTTGGTAACCTCTTTTCGTGTACACACCAAACAGAGAGGCCGGGATGATGGTACCTTGGCCCAGGATTAAAGCCAGTCATTCGGTCAGGGGGCATGGGTGTTTCCGGTTGGGACCGAGAGGGGGGGCACCCCCTTATAGCGCGCGTATAGAAATTTGATCCCATGCTACGCGAGGTTGTAGCCTCCCCGACTCAGGGTTTTTCCTGAATGTTGCCGAGGGTGATCCCTGGCTTCGGATGGTTAAATTGGGTGTGTACTGGTTAGACGTGTTCCTTCCAGAACACCGTAGACGGAACTAGTCCCCGTGACTACTGAAATCCGTTGGCTGTGGTTAAGTACAAACTCTGCAGAGTCAATTCTTTCCAAATCATCGTATCCATGATCAGTAATGTAGACTTTATATCCAAATCTATCCGTGTGAAAAACTTGCCCCGGTGAACAAGCTCAAGTGGTAAATCCAATTTCATTGTTATCCCTGTGGATGGACTAACATTATATTTGTCTCGTGCTTGTGATAAATTATATTCCCGAACTATTGTATTGCTGTGTTACAATATAAGCCCTTTATGAGACGTCGCGCAGACGTCCGACTGTGGCGTGTACTCGTTTCTCACTTTAAATAGAAGCCCTTTATGTGATGTCGCTCAGACGTCCGACTGCGGCATGCACTGTCTTTACTTTCTGTTATAAGCCCTTTATGTGGTGTCGCCCCGACGCCCGACTGTGGCATTATTATTCTGCATTTTCCGCTCGAGGAGTCTTTCAGACACTCGTTTGGCACCAGTATTACTATTCCGCATTTTCTGCTCGAGGAGTCTTTCAGACACTCGTTTGGCACCAGTATTACTATTCCGCATTTTCCGCTCGAGGAGTCTTTCAGACACTCGTTTGGCACCAGTATTACTATTCCGCATTTTCCGCTCGAGGAGTCTTTCAGACACTCGTTTGGCACCAGTATTATATTTCCGCATTTTCCGCTCGAGGAGTCTTTCAGACACTCGTTTGGCACCCGCATTACTATTCTGCAGTTTCCGCTCGAGGCGTCATTCAGACCCTCGCTTGGCACCCAGTATTTATTATCTCTATGTCTGATTGCACTGGTTAACTTATTCATGTGCTTCATGTTTGCATTTGTTATACCTTATGTCCGAACTGTCTTGCGAGTACTTTCATAGTACTCACCTGGCTTGTTGATTTGGCCAGATGTTGACGAAGGCGATCTCTTGGATGAAGAGTTTGATAGCGCGTCCGACGCCTAGAGGAGTCCCAGTCAGTCCTGCGCGATCCCGGATATTGGTCACTTGTATCGTTTACGCTTCCGCCACCCGCAATAAGTCTTCTCGAGCCTCACTCCGACGCTCGAAAAGTTGTAGTATTCTGGAATCATGTCACTCGCTTCGCGATGATATTTCCACCACCGTTATTATCGTGAGTTAGAAGTTTGCCACCCTATCTGCCGTATTGTTTTACCGGCGTGTATGTAATAAATTGTTGGGCAGTCTCTGCTCAACTTTGTATTATATTTAGTACTCCTGGTATTTTTTTCTTCTGTGACCAATGTATTGTCTATCAGTGAGAAGGAATTCTTCCTCGCTGGTCCGTAACAGGGATTGGTTTCTCAATAATTATTTTATTGAAAAACCGGTCGTGACAAGCTTGGTATCAGAGCCAGGCTGACTGTAGGAAGCCACTAGGTGCGATCGCTAATCGGTTATTAGCGTCTTTAGTGCTTCTTCAGCATTTTGCAATTGTAGATATTTTCTGTTGGTCATCATAAAATTTATGACATGACTACTCAGAATTTTTGCCTACTTTTGTAGATGGCTGGCAGCGGCTGTGAGAATCGAGTGTTCACCAACGTGCCCGAGGGATTTGTCAAGCTCCTCGTCTCCATCACCAAGCTCGCGATCGGGCCAGCAGCTCGCCCGGAGTTCACATATCCATCTTTCAGTTAACACTGCGCAAAACTGATTCCGAACGACAGTTACAGACTAGTTCTTGCGTAGTTGCACTTGATTTTTTCCATTCTACTTCACTAAACATCTCCATATGAGATCCAATCACTTGTAGGGGAATGTAAGAGACCTCGGTTATGATGATGCACTAGGTCCATAGCTGGGACTTTGTGTATGTTCTCGAAATGCGTTTGTCGAGCGCTCATTAAGAAAGTTTCTATACAAGTTTCTCAACGAACTCCTTAAGAAAAGTTCTCCAAAAGCTCCCTATGAAAGAATACTTTGAAGCATCTGGTCGTCACAAATGTTTTGACAACTTGTGGAGCCAAAACTGACTCCGTATAAGTCAGATATCCATGTTTCAGTTAACACTGCGCAAAACTGATTCCGAACAACAGTTACAGACTAGTTCTTGTGTAGTTGTACTCGATTTATTCCATTCTACTTCACTAAACACTTCCATATGAGATCCAATTACCTATAGGGAAATGCAAGAGACCTCGGTTATGATGATGCACTAGCTCCATAGCTGGGACTTTGTGTATGTTCTTGAAATGCGTTTGTCGAGCGCTCATTAAGAAAGTTTCTATACAAGTTTCTCAACGAACTCCTTAAGAAAAGTTCTTCGAAAGTTCCCTATGAAAGAATCCTATGAAGCATCTGGTCGTCACAGACGTTTTAACTACTTGTGGAGCCAAAACGAACTCCGTATGAGTCAGATATCCAAGTCTCAGTTAACACTGCGCAAATCTGATTCCGAACGACAGTTACAGACTAGTTCTTGCGTAGTTGCACTCGACCTTTTCCATTCTACTTCACTAAACATCTCCATATCAGATCCAATTACTTGTAGGGAAATGGAAGAGACCTCGTTTATGAGGTTGCACTAGGTCCATAGCTGGGACGTTGTGTATGTTCTCGAAATGCGTTTGTCGTGTCCTCATTAAGAAAGTTTCTATACAAGTTTCTGAACGAACTCCTTAAGAAAAGTTCTCCAAAAGTTACCTATGAAAGAATACTTTGAGGCATCTTGTCGTCACAAACATATTGACTACTTGTGGAGCCAAAACGGACTCCGTATGAGTCAGATATCCATGTTCAGTTAACACTCCGCAAAATTGATTCCGAACGACAGTTACAGACTAGTTCTTGCATAGTTGCACTCGATTTTTTTTCCATTCTACTTCACTAAAAATCTCCATATGAGTTCCAATTACTTGTAGGGAAATGCAAGAGACCTCGTTTATGAGGTTGCACTAGGTCCATAGCTGGGACTTTGTGTATGTTCTCGAAATGCTTTTGCCGTGTCCTCATTAAGAAAGTTTCTATACAAGTTTCTGAACGAACTCCTTAAGAAAAGTTCTACAAAAGTTCCCAATGAAAGAATCCTTTGAATCATCTAGTCTTCACAAACGGTTTGACTACTTGTGGAGCCAAAACGGACTTCGTATGAGTCAGATATCCATGTTTCAGTTAACACTGCGCAAAACTGATTCCGAACGACAGTTACAGACTAGTTCTTGCGTAGTTGCAGTCGATTTTTTCCATTGTACTTCACTAAACATATCCATATGAGATCCAATTACTTGTAGGTAAATGCAAGAGACCTCGGTTATGATGATGCACTAGGTCCATAGCTGGGACTTTGTGTATGTTCTCGAAATGCGTTTGTCGAGTGCTCATTAAGAAAGTTTCTATACAAGTTTCTGAACGAACTCCTTAAGAAAACTTCTCCAAAACTTCCCTATGAAAGAATCCTGTGAAGCATATAGTCGTCACAAACGTTTTGGCTACTTGTGGAGCCAAAACGGACTCCGTATGAGTCACATATCCATGTTTCAGTTAACACTGCGCAAAACTGATTCCGAACGACAGTTACAGACTAGTTCTTGCGTAGTTGCACTTGATTTTTTCCATTCTACTTCACTAAAATTCTCCATATGAGATCCAATCACTTGTAGGGGAATGCAAGAGACCTCGGTTATGATGATGCACTAGGTCCATAGCTGGGACTTTGTGTATGTTGTCGAAATGCGTTTGTCGAGCGCTCATTAAGAAAGTTTCTATACAAGTTTCTCAACGAACTCCTTAAGAAAAGTTCTCCAAAAGTTCCCTATGAAAGAATAATTTGAAGCATCTGGTCGTCACAAATGTTTTGACTACTTGTGGAGCCAAAACGGACTCCGCATAAGTCAGATATCCATGTTTCAGTTAACACTGCGCAAAACTGATTCCGAACGACAGTTACAGACTAGTTCTTGTGTAGTTGTACTTGATTTATTCCATTCTACTTCACTAAACACTTCCATATGAGATCCAATTACCTATAGGGAAATGCAAGAGACCTCGGTTATGATGATGCACTAGGTCCATAGCTGGGACTTTGTGTATGTTCTCGAAATGCGTTTGTAGAGCGCTCATTAAGAAAGTTTCTATACAAGTTTCTCAACGAACTCCTTAAGAAAAGTTCTCCGAAAGTTCCCTATGAAAGAATCCTGTGAAGCATCTAGTCGTCACAGACGTTTTGACTACTTGTGGAGCCAAAACGGACTCCGTATGAGTCAGATATCCAAGTTTCAGTTAACACTGCGCAAAACTGATTCCGAACGACAATTACAGACTAGTTCTTGTGTAGTTGTACTCGATTTATTCCATTCTACTTAACTAAACATCTCCATATGAGATCCAATTACTTGTAGGGAAATGCAAGAGACCTCGGTAATGATGATGCACTAGCTCCATAGCTGGGACTTTGTGTATGTTCTCGAAATGCATTTGTCGAGTGCTCATTAAAAAGTTTCTATACAAGTTTCTGAATGAACTCCTTAAGAAAAGTTCTCCAAAAGTTCCCTATGAAAGAATCCTTTGAAGCATCTGGTCGTCACAGACGTTTTAACTACTTCTGGAGCCAAAACGAACTCCGTATGAGTCAGATATCCAAGTTTCAGTTAACACTGCGCAAATCTGATTCCGAACGACAGTTACAGACTAGTTCTTGCGTAGTTGCACTCGATTTTTTCCATTCTACTTCACTAAACATCTCCATATGAGATCCAATTACTTGTAGGGAAATGGAAGAGACCTCGTTTATGAGGTTGCACTAGGTCCATAGCTGGGACGTTGTGTATGTTCTCGAAATGCGTTTGTCGTGTCCTCATTAAGAAAGTTTCTATACAAGTTTCTGAACGAACTCCTTAAGAAAAGTTCTCCAAAAGTTACCTATGAAAGAATACTTTGAGGCATCTTGTCGTCACAAAAATATTGACTACTGGTGGAGCCAAAACGGACTCCGTATGAGTCAGATATCCATGTTTCAGTTAACACTGCGCAAAATTGATTCCGAACGACAGTTACAGACTAGTTCTTGCGTAGGTGCACTCGATTTTTTCCATTCTACTTCACTAAACATCTACATACGAGTTCCAATTACTTGTAGGGAAATGCAAGAGACCTCATTTATGAGGTTACACTGGGTCCATAGCTGGGACTTTGTGTATGTTCTCGAAATGCGTTTGTCGTGTCCTCATTAAGAAAGTTTCTATACAAGTTTCTGAACGAACTCCTTAAGAAAAGTTCTCCAAAAGTTCCCAATGAAAGAATCCTTTGAAGCATCTAGTCTTCAGAAACGTTTTGACTACTTGTGGAGCCAAAACGGACTTCGTATGAGTCAGATATCCATGTTTCAGTTAACACTGCGCAAAACTGATTCCGAACGACAGTTACAGGCTAGTTCTTGCGTAGTTGCACTCGATTTTTTCCATTGTACTTCACTCAACATATCCATATGAGATCCAATTACTTGAAGGGAAATGCAAGAGACCTCGGTTATGATGATGCACTAGGTCCATAGCTGGGACTTTGTGTATGTTCTCGAAATGCGTTTGTCGAGTGCTCATTAAGAAACTTTCTATACAAGTTTCTGAATGAACTCCTTAAGAAAACTTCTCCAAAAGTTCCCTATGAAAGAATCATGTGAAGCATCTAGTCGTCACAAACGTTTTGGCTACTTGTGGAGCCAAAACATACTCCGTATGAGTCAGATATCCATGTTTCAGTTAACACTGCGCAAAACTGATTCCGAACGACAGTTACAGACTAGTTCTTGCGTAGTTGCACTCAATTTTTCCATTCTACTTCACTAAACACTTCCATATGAGATCCAATTACTTTTAGGGAAATACAAGAGTCCTCGGATATGATGATGCACTAGGTCCATAGCTGGGACTTTGTGTATGTTCTCGAAATGCCTTTGTCGAGTGCTCATTAAGAAACTTTCTATACAGGTTTCTGAACGAACTACTTCAGAAAAGTTCTCCAACAGTTCCCTATGAAAGAATCCTTTGAAGCATCTAGTCTTCACAAACGTTTTGACTAGTTGTGGAGCCAAAACGGACTTCGTATGAATCAGATATCCATGTTTCAGTTAACACTGCGCAAAACTGATTCCGAAGTTACAGACTAGTTCTTGCGTAGTTGCACTTGATTTTTTCCATTCTACTTCACTAAACATCTCCATATGAGATCCAATCACTTGTAGGGGAATGCAAGAGACCTAGGTTATGATGATGCACTAGGTCCATAGCTTGGACTTTGTGTATGTTCTCGAAATGCGTTTGTCGAGCGCTCATTAAGAAAGTTTCTATACAAGTTTCTCAACGAACTCCTTAAGAAAAGTTCTCCAAAAGTTCCCTATGAAAGAATACTTTGAAGCATCTGGTCGTCAAAAATGTTTTGACTATTTGTGGAGCCAAAACGGACTCCGTATAAGTCAGATATCCATGTTTCAAATAACACTGCGCAAAACTGATTCCGAACGACAGTTACAGACTAGTTCTTGTGTAGTTGTACTCGATTTATTCCATTCTACTTCACTAAACATATCCATATGAGATCCAATTACCTATAGGGAAATGCAAGAGACCTCGGTTATGATGATGCACTAGGTCCATAGCTGGGACTTTGTGTATGTTCTCGAAATGCGTTTGTCGAGCGCTCATTAAGAAAGTTTCTATACAAGTTTCTCAACGAACTCCTTAAGAAAACTTCTCCAAAAGTTCCCTATAAAAGAATCCTTTGAAGCATCTAGTCGTCACAGACGTTTTGACTACTTGTGGAGCCAAAACGGACTCCGTATGAGTCAGATATCCATGTTTCAGTTAACACTGCGGAAAATTGATTCCGAACGACAGTTACAGACTAGTTCTTGCGTAGTTGCACTCGATTTTTTCCATTCTACTTCACTAAACATCTCCATATGAGTTCCAATTACTTGTAGGGAAATGCAAGAGACCTCTTTTATGAGGTTGCACTAGGTCCATAGCTGGGACGTTGTGTATGTTCTCGAAATGCGTTTGTCGTGTCCTCATTAAGAAAGTTTCTATACAAGTTTCTGAACGAACTCCTTAAGGAAAGTTCTCCAAAAGTTCTCTATGAAAGAATCCTTTGAAGCATCTAGTCTTCACAAACGTTTTGACTACTTGTGGAGCCAAAACGGACTTCGTATGAGTCAGATACCCATGTTTCAGTTACATACTAGTTCTTGCGTAGTTGCACATGATTTTTTCCATTCTACTTCACTAAAAATCTCCATATGAGATCCAATCACTTGTAGGGGAATGCAAGAGACCTCTGTTATGATGATGCACTAGGTCCATAGCTGGGACTTTGTGTATGTTCTCGAAATGCGTTTGTCGAGCGCTCATTAAGAAAGTTTCTATACAAGTTTCTCAACGAACTCCTTAAGAAAAGTTCTCCAAAAGTTCCCTATGAAAGAATACTTTGAAGCATCTGGTCGTCACAAATGTTTTGACTACTTGTGGAGCCAAAACTGACTCCGTATAAGTCAGATATCCATGTTTCAGTTAACACTGCGCAAAACTGATTCCGAACAACAGTTACAGACTAGTTCTTGTGTAGTTGTACTCGATTTATTCCATTCTACTTCACTAAACATCTCCATGTGAGATCCAATTACTTGTAGGGAAATGCAAGAGACCTCAGTTATGATGATGCACTAGCTCCATAGCTGGGACTTTGTGTATGTTATCGAAATGCGTTTGTCGAGTGCTCATTAAGAAAGTTTCTATACAAGTTTCTGAACGAACTCCTTAAGAAAAGTTCTCCAAAAGTTCCCTATAAAAGAATCCTTTGAAGCATCTGGTCGTCACAAACATTTTGACTACTTGTGGAGCCAAAACGGAGTCCGTATGAGTCAGATATCCATGTTTCAGTTAACATTGCGCAAAATTGATTCCGAACGACAGTTACAGACTAGTTCTTACGTAGTTGCACTCGATTTTTTCCATTCTACTTTACTAAACATTTCCATATGAGTTCCAATTACTTGTAGGGAAATGCAAGAGACCTCGTTAATGAGGTTGCACTAGGTCCATAGCTGGGACGTTGTGTATGTTCTCGAAATGCGTTTGTCGTGTCCTCATTAAGAAAGTTTCTATACAAGTTTCTGAACGAACTCCTCAAGAAAAGTTCTCCAAAAGTTCCCTATGAAAGAATCCTTTGAAGCATATAGTCTTCACAAACGTTTTGACTAGTTGTGGTGCCAAAACGGAATTCGTATGAGTCAGATATCCATGTTTCAGTTAACACTGCGCAAAACTGATTCCGAATGACAGTTACAGACTAGTTCTTGCGTAGTTGCACTCGATTTTTCCCATTCTACTTCACTAAACTTCTCCATATGAGATCCAATTACTTGTAGGGAAATGCAAGAGACCTCGGTTATGATGATGCACTAGCTCCATAGCTGGGACTTTGGGTATGTTCTCGAAATGCGTTTGTCGAGTGCTCATTAAGAAAGTTTCTATACAAGTTTCTGAATGAACTCCTTAAGAAAAGTTCTCCAAAAGTTCCCTATGAAAGTTCCAAAAGTTCCCTAGAATGCTTTGAAGCATCTGGTCATCACAAACATTTTGACTACTTGTGGAGCCAAAACGGACTCCGTATGAGTCACATATCCATGTTTCAGTTAACACTGCGCAAAATTGATTCCGAACGACGGTTACAGACTAGTTCTTGCATAGTTGCATTCGATTTTTTCCATTCTACTTCACTAAACATCTCCATATGAGTTCCGATTACTTGTAGGGAAATGCAAGAGACCTCGTTTATGAGGTTGCACTAGGTCCATAGCTTGGACTTTGTGTATGTTCTCGAAATGCGTTTGTCGTCTCCTCATTAAGAAAGTTTCTATACAAGTTTCTGAACGAACTCCTTAAGAAAAGTTCTCCAAAAGTTCCCTATGAAAGAATCCTTTGAAGCATCTAGTCTTCACAAACGTTTTGACTACTTGTGGAGCCAAAACGGACTTCGTATGAGTCAGATATCCATGTTTCAGTTAACACTGCGCAAAACTGATTCCGAATGACAGTTACAGACTAGTTCTTGCGTAGTTGCACTCAATTTTTTCCATTCTACTTCACTAAACATCTCCATATCAGATCCAATTACTTGTAGGGAAATGCAAGAGACCTCGGTTATGATGATGCACTAGGTCCTTAGCTGGGACTTTGTGTATGTTCTCGAAATGCGTTTGTCGAGTGCTCATTAAGAAAGTTTCTATACAAGTTTCTGAATGAACTCCTTAAGAAAAGTTCTCCAAAAGTTCCCTATGA
>NC_057811.1:113943176-113949523 GCF_018294505.1 Triticum aestivum
TTTCTGAACGAACTCCGTAAGAAAAGTTCTCCAAAATTCCCTATGAAAGAATCCTTTGAATCATCTGGTCGTCACAAACGTTTTGACTACTTGTGGAGCCAAAACGGACTTCGTATGAGTCAGATAACCATGTTTTAGTTAACACTGCGCAAAGCTGATTCCGAATGACAGTTACAGACTAGTTCTTGCGTAGTTGCACTCGATATTTTCCATTCTACTTCACTAAACATCTCCATATGAGATCCAATTACTTGTAGGGAAATGCAAAATACCTCGGTTATGAGGATGCACTAGGTCCATAGCTGGGACTTTGTCTATGTTCTCGAAATGCGTTTGTCGAGTGCTCATTAAGAAAGTTTCTATACAAGTTTCTGAACGAACTCCTTAAGAAAAGTTCTCCAAAAGTTCCCTATGAAAGAATCCTTTGAAGCATCTAGTCTTCACAAATTTTTCGACTACTTGTGGAGCCAAAACGGACTTCGTATGAGTCAGATATCCATGTTTCAGTTAACACTGCGCAAAACTGATTCCGAATGACAGTTACAGACTAGTTCTTGCATAGTTGCACTCGATTTTTTCCATTCTACTTCACTAAACATCTCCATATGAGATCCAATTACTTGTAGGTAAATGCAAGAGACCTCGGTTATGATTATGCACTAGCTCCATAGCTGGGACTTTGTGTATGTTCTCGAAATGCGTTTGTCGAGTGCTCATTAAGAAAGTTTCTATACAAGTTTCTGAATGAACCCCTTAAGAAAGGTTCTCCAAAAGTTCCCTATGAAAGAATACTTTGAAGCATCTGGTCGTCACAAACATTTTGACTACTTGTGGAGCCAAAACGGACTCCGTATGAGTCAGATATCCATGTTTCAGTTAACATTGCGCAAATTTGATTCCGAACGACAGTTACAGACTAGTTCTTGCGTAGTTGCACTCGATTTTTTCCATTCTACTTCACTAAACATCTCCATATGAGTTCCAATTACTTGTAGGGAAATGCAAGAGACCTCATTTATGAGGTTGCACTAGGTCCATAGCTGGGACTTTGTGTATTTTCTCGAAATGCGTTTGTCGTGTCCTCATTAAGAAAGTTTCTATACAAGTTTCTGCACGAACTCCTTAAGAAAAGTTCTCCAAAAGTTACCTATGAAAGAATCCTTTTAAGCATCTAGTCTTCACAAATGTTTTGACTACTTGTGGAGCCAAAACGGACTTCGTATGAGTCAGATATCCATGTTTAAGTTAACACTGCGCAAAACTGATTCCGAATGACAGTTACAGGCTAGTTCTTGCGTAGTTGCACTCGATTTTTTCCATTCTACTTCACTAAACATCTCCATATGAGTTCCAATTACTTGTAGGGAAATGCAAGAGACCTCAGTTATGATGATGCACTAGGTCCATAGCTGGGACTTTGTGTATGTTCTTGAAATGCGTTTGTCGAGTGCTCATTAAGAAAGTTTCCATACAAGTTTCTGAATGAACTCCTTAAAAAAAGTTCTCCAAAGGTTCCCTAAGAAAGAATCCTTTGAAGCATCTGGTCGTCACAAATGTTTTGACTACTTGTGGAGCCAAAACATACTCCGTATGAGTCAGATATCCATGTTTCAGTTAACACTGCGCAAAACTGATTCCGAACGACAGTTACACACTAGTTCTTGCGTAGTTGCACTCAATTTTTCCATTCTACTTCACTAAACACTTCCATATGAGATCCAGTTACTTGTAGGGAAATGCAAGAGTCCTCGGATATGATGATGCACTAGGTCCATAGCTGCGACTTTGTGTATGTTCTCGAAATGCGTTTGTTGAGTGCTCATTAAGAAAGTTTCTATACAAGTTTCTGAACGAACTCCTTCAGAAAAGTTCTCCAAAAGTTCCCTATGAAAGAATCCTTTGAAGCATCTGGTCGTCACAAATGTTTTGACTACTTGTGGAGCCAAAATGGACTCCGTATAAGTCATATATCCATGTTTCAGTTAACACTGCACAAAACTGATTCCGAACGACAGTTACAGACTAGTTCTTGTGTAGTTGTACTCGATTTATTCCATTCTACTTCACTAAACATCTCCATATGAGATCCAATTACTTGTAGGGAAATGCAAGAGACCTCGGTTATGAGGATGCACTAGGTCCATAGCTGGGACTTTGTGTATGTTCTCGAAATGCGTTTGTCGAGTGCTCATTAAGAAAGTTTCTATACAAGTTTCTGAATGAACTCCTTAAGAAAAGTTCTCCAAAAGTTCCCTATGAAAGAATCCTTTGAAGCATCTGGTCGTCACGAACATTTTGACTACTTGTGGAGCCAAAACAGACTCCGTATGAGTCAGATATCCATGTTTCAGTTAACACTGCGCAAAATTGATTCCGAACGACAGTTACAGACTAGTTCTTGCGTAGTTGCACTCGATTTTTTCCATTCTACTTCACTAAACATCTCCATATGAGTTCCAATTACTTGTAGGGAAATTCAAGAGACCTCGTTTATGAGGTTGCACTAGGTCCATAGCTGGGACTTTGTGTATGTTCTCGAAATGCGTTTGTCGTGTCCTCATTAAGAAAGTTTCTATACAAGTTTCTGAACGAACTCCTCAAGAAAAGTTCTCCAAAAGTTCCCTATGAAAGAATCCTTTGAAGCATATAGTATTCACAAACGTTTTGACTACTTGTGGAGCCAAAACAGACTTCGTATGAGTCAGATATCCATGTTTCAGTTAACACTGCACAAAACTGATTCCGAATGACAGTTACAGACTAGTTCTTGCGTAGTTGCACTCGATTTTTCCATTCTACTTCACTAAACATCTCCATATGAGATCCAATTACTTGTAGGGAAATGCAAGAGACCTTGGTTATGATGATGCACTAGGTCCATAGCTGGGACTTTGTGTATGTTCTCGAAATGCGTTTGTCGAGTGCTCATTAAGAAAGTTTCTATACAAGTTTCTAAACGAACTCCTTAAGAAAACTTCTCCAAAACTTCCCTATGAAAGAATCCTTTGAATCATCTGGTCATCACAAACGTTTTGACTACTTGTGGAGCCAAAACATACTCCGTATGAGTCAGATATCCATGTTTCAGTTAACACTTCGCAAAACTGATTTCGAACGACAGTTACAGACTAGTTCTTGCGTAGTTGCACTCAATTTTTCCATTCTACTTCACTAAACACTTCCATATGAGATCCAATTACTTGTAGGGAAATGCAAGAGTCCTCGGATATGATGATGCACTAGGTCCATAGCTGGGACTTTGTGTATGTTCTCAAAATGCGTTTGTTGAGTGCTCATTAAGAAAGTTTCTATACAAGTTTCTGAACGAACTCCTTAAGAAAAGTTCTCCAAAAGTTCCCTTTGAAAGAACCCTTTGAAGCATCTGGTCGTCACAAACGTTTTGACTACTTGTGGAGCCAAAACGGACTCCGTATGAGTCAGATATCCATGTTTCAGTTAACACTGTGCAAAACTGATTCCGAACGACAGTTACACACTAGTTCTTGTGTAGTTGCACCCGATTTTTTCCATTCTACTTCACTAAACATCTCCATATGAGATCCAATTACTTGTAGGGAAATGCAAGAGACCTCGGTTATGAGGTTGCACTAGGTCCATAGCCGGGACTTTGTGTATGTTCTCGAAATGCGTTTGTCGAGTCCTCATTAAGAAAGTTTCTTTGAAGTTTCTGAAAGAACTCCTTAAGAAAAGTTCTCCAAAAGTTCCCTATGAAAGAATGCTTAGAAGCATCTGGTCGTCAGAAACGTTTTGACTACTTGTGGAGCCAAAACGGACTCCGTATGAGTCAGATATCCATGTTTCAGTTAACACTGCGCAAAACCGATTCCGAACGACAGTTACAGACTAGTTCTTGTGTAGTTGTACTCGATTTTTTCCATTCTACTTCACTAAATATCTCCGTATGAGATCCACTTGTAGGGAAATAAAAGAGACCTCGGTTATAAGGATGCACTAGGTCCATAGCTGGGACTTTGTGTATGTTCTCGAAATGCGTTTGTCGTGTCCTCATTAAGAAAGTTTCTATACAAGTTTCTGAACGAACTCCTTAAGAAAAGTTCTCCAAAAGTTCCCTATGAAAGAATCCTTTGAAGCATCTAGTATTCACAAACGTTTTGACTACTTGTGGAGCCAAAACAGACTTCGTATGAGTCAGATATCCATGTTTCAGTTAACACTGCGCAAAACTGATTCCGAATGACAGTTACACACTAGTTCTTGCGTAGTTGCACTCGAGTTTTTCCATTCTACTTCACTAAACATCTCCATATGAGATCCAATTACTTGTAGGGAAATGCAAGAGACCTCGGTTATGATGATGCACTAGGTCCATAGCTGGGACTTTGTGTATGTTCTCGAAATGCGTTTGTCGAGTGCTCATTAAGAAAGTTTCTATACAAGTTTCTGAATGAACTCCTTAAAAACAGTTCTCCAAAGGTTCCCTATGAAAGAATCCTTTGAAGCATCTGGTCATCACAAACGTGTTGACTACTTGTGGAGCCAAAACATACTCCGTATGAGTCAGATATCCATGTTTCAGTTAACACTGCGCAAAACTGATTCCGAACGACAGTTACAGACTAGTTCTTGCGTAGTGCACTCAATTTTTCCATTCTACTTCACTAAACACTTCCATATGAGATCCAATTACTTGTAGGGAAATGCAAGAGTCCTCGTATATGATGATGCACTAGGTCCATAGCTGCGACTTTGTGTATGTTCTCGAAATGCGTTTGTTGAGTGCTCATTAAGAAAGTTTCTATACAAGTTTCTGAACAAACTCCTTCAGAAAATTTCTCCAAAAGTTCCCTATGAAAGAATCCTTTGAAGCATCTGGTCGTCACAAACGTTTTGACTACTTGTGGAGCCAAAACAGACTCCGTATGAGTCCGATATCCATGTTTCAGTTAACACTGTGCAAAACTGATTCCGAACGACAGTTACAGACTAGTTCTTGCGTAGTTGCACTCGATTTTTTCCATTCTACTTCACTAAACATCTCCATATGAGATCCAATTACTTGTAAGGAAATTCAAGAGACCTCGGTTATGAGGATGCACTAGGTCCATAGCTGGGACTTTGTGTATGTTCTCGAAATGCGTTTGTCGAGTGCTCATTAAGAAAGTTTCTATAGAAGTTTCTGAATGAACTCCTTAAGAAAAGTTCCCCAAAAGTTCCCTATGAAAGAATCCTTTGAAGCATATGGTCGTCACGAACATTTTGACTACTTCTGGAGCCAAAACAGACTCCGTATGAGTCAGATATCCATGTTTCAGTTAACACTGCGCAAAATTGATTCCGAACGACAGTTACAGACTAGTTCTTGCGTAGGTGCACTCGATTCTTTCCATTCTACTTAACTAAACATCTCCATATGAGTTCCAATTACTTGTAGGGAAATGCAAGAGACCTCGTTTATGAGGTTGCACTAGGTCCATAGCTGGGACTTTGTGTATGTTCTCGAAATGCGTTTGTCGTGTCCTCATTAAGAAAGTTTCTATACAAGTTTCTGAACGAACTCCTTAAGAAAAGTTCTCCAAAAGTTCCCTATGAAAGAATCCTTTGAAGCATATAGTATTCACAAACGTTTTGACTACTTGTGGAGCCAAAACAGACTTCGTATGAGTCAGATATCCATGTTTCAGTTAACACTGCGCAAAACTGATTCCGAATAACAGTTACAGACTAGTTCTTGCGTAGTTGCACTCGATTTTTTTCATTCTACTTCACTAAACATCTCCATATGAGATCCAATTACTTGTAGGGAAATGCAAGAGACCTCTGTTATGATGATGCACTAGGTCCATAGCTGGGACTTTGTGTATGTTCTCGAAATGCGTTTGTCGAGTGCTCATTAAGAAAGTTTCTATACAAGTTTCTGAATGAACTCCTTAAAAAAAGTTCTCCAAAGGTTCCCTATGAAAGAATCCTTTGAAGCATCTGGTCATCACAAACGTTTTGACTACTTGTGGAACCAAAACATACTCCGTATGAGTCAGATATCCATGTTTCAGTTAACACTGCGCAAAACTGATTCCGAACGACAGTTACAGACTAGTTCTTGCGTAGTTGCACTCGATTTTTTCCATTCTACTTCACTAAACATCTCCATATGAGATCCAATTACTTGTAGGGAAATGCAAGAGACCTCGGTTATGATGATGCACTAGGTCCATAGCTGGGACTTTGTGTATGTTCTCGAAATGCGTTTGTCGAGTGCTCATTAAGAAAGTTTCCATACAAGTTTCTGAATGAACTCCTTAAAAAAAGTTCTCCAAAGGTTCCCTATGAAAGAATCCTTTGAAGCATCTGGTCGTCACAAACGTTTT
>NC_057811.1:113949533-113952699 GCF_018294505.1 Triticum aestivum
GTCCATAGCTGGGACTTTGTGCATGTTCTCGAAATGCGTTTGTCGAGTCCTCATTAAGAAAGTTTCTATACAAGTTTCTGAACAAACTCCTTAAGAAAAGTTCTCAAAAAGTTCCCTATGAAAGAATCCTTTGAAGCATCTGGTCGTCACAAACGTTTTGACTACTTGTCGAGCCAAAACGGACTCCGTATGAGTCAGATATCCATGTTTCAGTTAACACTGTGCAAAACTGATTCCGAACGACAGTTAGAGACTGGTTCTTGGGTAGTTGCACTCGAGTTTTTCCATTCTACTTCACTAAACATCTCCATATGAGATCCAATTACTTGTAGGTAAATGCACGAGACCTCGATTATGAGGATGCACTAGGTCCATAGCTGGGACTTTGTGTATGTTCTCGAAATGCGTTTGTCAAGTGCTCATTAAGAAAGTTTCTATACAAGTTTCTGAACGAACTCCATAAGAAAGTTCTCCAAAAGTTCCCTATGAAAGAATCCTTTGAAGCATCTGGTTGTCACAAACGTTTTGACTACTTGTGGAGCCAAAACAGACTCCGTATGAGTCAGATATCCATGTTTCAGTTAACACTGCGCAAAATTGATTCCGAACGACAGTTACAGACTAGTTCTTGCGTAGTTGCACTCGATTTTTTCCATTCTACTTCACTAAACATCTCCATATGAGATCCAATTACTTGTAGGGAAATGCAAGAGACCTTGGTTATGATGATGCACTAGGTCCATAGCTGGGACTTTGTGTATGTTCTCGAAATGCGTTTGTCGAGTGCTCATTAAGAAAGTTTCTATACAAGTTTCTGAACGAACTACTTAAGAAAAGTTCTCCAAAAGTTCCCTATGAAAGAATCCTTTGATGCATATGGCCGTAACAAACGTTTTGACTACTTGTGGAGCCAAAACAGACTCCGTATGAGTCAGATATCCATGTTTCAGTTAACATTGTGCAAAACTGTTCCGAACGACAGTTACAGACAAGTTCTTGTGTAGTTGCACTCCATTTTTTCCATTCGACTTCACTAAACATCTCCATATGAGATCCAATTACTTGTATGGAAATGCAAGATACCTCGGTTATGAGGATGCACTAGGTCCATAGCTGGGACTTTGTGTATCTTCTCGAAATGCGTTTGTCGAGTGCTGATTAAGAAAGTTCTATACAAGTTTCTGAACGAACTCCTTAAGAAAGTTCTCTAAAAGTTCCCTATGAAAGAATCCTTTGAAGCATCTGGTCGTCACAAACATTTTGACTACTTGTCGAGCCAAAACAGACTCCGTATGAGTCAGATATCCATGTTTCAGTTAACACTACGCAAAACTGATTCCGAACGACAGTTACAGACTAGTTCTTGTGTAGTTGCACCCGATTTTTTCCATTCTACTTCACTAAACATCTCCATATGAGATCCAATTACTTGTAGGGAAATGCAAGAGACCTCGGTTATAATGATGCACTAGGTCCATAGCTGGGACTTTGTGTATGTTCTCGAAATGCGTTTGTCGAGTGCTCATTAAGAAAGTTTCTATACAAGTTTCTGAACGAACTCCTTAAGAAAAGTTCTCCAAAAGTTCCCTATGAAAGAATCCTTTGAAGCATCTGGTCGTCACAAATGTTTTGACTACTTGTCGAGCCAAAACGGACTCCGTATGAGTCAGATATCCATGTTTCAGTTAACACTGTGCAAAACTGATTCCGAACGACAGTTAGAGACTGGTTCTTGTGTAGTTGCACTCGATTTTTTCCATTCTACTTCACTAAACATCTCCATATGAGATCCAATTACTTGTAGGTAAATGCAAGAGACTTCGGTTATGAGGTTGCACTAGGTCCATAGCTGGGACTTTGTGCATGTTCTCGAAATGCGTTTGTCAAGTCCTCATTAAGAAAGTTTCTATACAAGTTTCTGAACGAACTCCTTAAGAAAAGTTCTCCAAAAGTTCCCTATGAAAGAATCCTTTGAAGCATCTGGTCGCACAAACATTTTGACTACTTGTGGAGCCAAAACGGACTCCGTATGAGTCAGATATCCATGTTTCATTTAACACTGCGCAAAACTGATTCCGAACGACAGTTACACACTAGTTCTTGCGTAGTTGCACTCAATTTTTTCCATTCTACTTCACTAAACATATCCATATGAGATCCAATTACTTGTAGGGAAATGCAAGAGACCTCGGTTACGAGGTTGCACTAGGTCCATAGCTGGGACTTTGTGTATGTTCTCGAAATGCGTTTGTCGAGTGCTCATTAAGAAAGTTTCTATACAAGTTTCTGAACGAACTACTTAAGAAAAGTTCTCCAAAATTTCCCTATGAAAGAATCCTTTGATGCATATGGCCGTAACAAACGTTTTGACTACTTGTGGAGCCAAAACAGACTCCGTATGAGTCAGATATCCATGTTTCAGTTAACATTGTGCAAAACTGTTCCGAACGACAGTTACAGACAAGTTCTTGTGTAGTTGCACTCCATTTTTTCCATTCGACTTCACTAAAAATCTCCATATGAGATCCAATTACTTGTATGGAAATGCAAGATACCTCGGTTATGAGGATGCACTAGGTCCATAGCTGGGACTTTGTGTATGTTCTCGAAATGCGTTTGTCGAGTGCTGATTAAGAAAGTTCTATACAAGTTTCTGAACGAACTCCTTAAGAAAGTTCTCTAAAAGTTCCCTATGAAAGAATACTTTGAAGCATCTGGTCGTAACAAACATTTTGACTACTTGTGGAGCCAAAACAGACTCCGTATGAGTCAGATATCCATGTTTAAGTTAACACTACGCAAAACTGATTCCGAACGACAGTTACAGACTAGTTCTTGGGTAGTTGCACCCGATTTTTTCCATTCTACTTCACTAAACATCTCCATATGAGATCCAATTACTTGTAGGGAAATGCAAGAGACCTCGGTTATAATGATGCACTAGGTCCATAGCTGGGACTTTGTGTATGTTCTCGAAATGCGTTTGTCGAGTGCTCATTAAGAAAGTTTCTATACAAGTTTCTGAACGAACTCCTTAAGAAAAGTTCTCCAAAAGTTCCCTATGAAAGAATCCTTTGAAGCATCTGGTCGTCACAAATGTTTTGACTACTTGTCGAGCCAAAACGGACTCCGTATGAGTCAGATATCCATGTTTCAGTTAACACTG
>NC_057811.1:113952777-113953190 GCF_018294505.1 Triticum aestivum
GTCCATAGCTGGGACTTTGTGCATGTTCTCGAAATGCGTTTGTCGAGTCCTCATTAAGAAAGTTTCTATACAAGTTTCTGAACAAACTCCTTAAGAAAAGTTCTCAAAAAGTTCCCTATGAAAGAATCCTTTGAAGCATCTGGTCGTCACAAACGTTTTGACTACTTGTCGAGCCAAAACGGACTCCGTATGAGTCAGATATCCATGTTTCAGTTAACACTGTGCAAAACTGATTCCGAACGACAGTTAGAGACTGGTTCTTGGGTAGTTGCACTCGAGTTTTTCCATTCTACTTCACTAAACATCTCCATATGAGATCCAATTACTTGTAGGTAAATGCACGAGACCTCGATTATGAGGATGCACTAGGTCCATAGCTGGGACTTTGTGTATGTTCTCGAAATGCGTTTGTC
>NC_057811.1:113953321-113955319 GCF_018294505.1 Triticum aestivum
CTTTGAAGCATCTGGTCGTCACAAATGTTTTGACTACTTGTCGAGCCAAAACGGACTCCGTATGAGTCAGATATCCATGTTTCAGTTAACACTGCGCAAAACTGATTCCGAACGACAGTTAGAGACTGGTTCTTGTGTAGTTGCACTCGATTTTTTCCATTCTACTTCACTAAACATCTCCATATGAGATCCAATTACTTGTAGGGAAATGCAAGAGACTTCGGTTATGAGGTTGCACTAGGTCCATAGCTGGGACTTTGTGCATGTTCTCGAAATGCGTTTGTCAAGTCCTCATTAAGAAAGTTTCTATACAAGTTTCTGAACGAACTCCTTAAGAAAAGTTCTCCAAAAGTTCCCTATGAAAGAATCCTTTGAAGCATCTGGTCGCACAAACATTTTGACTACTTGTGGAGCCAAAACGGACTCCGTATGAGTCAGATATCCACGTTTCAGTTAACACTGCGCAAAACTGATTCCGAACGACAGTTACACACTAGTTCTTGCGTAGTTGCACTCAATTTTTTCCATTCTACTTCACTAAACATATCCATATGAGATCCAATTACTTGTAGGGAAATGCAAGAGACCTCAGTTATGATGATGCACTAGGTCCATAGCTGGGACTTTGTGTATGTTCTCGAAATGCGTTTGTCGAGTGCTCATTAAGAAAGTTTCTATACAAGTTTCTGAACGAACTCCTTAAGAAAAGTTCTCCAAAAGCTCCCTATGAAAGAATCCTTTGAAGCATCTGGTCGTCACAAACGTTTTGACTACTTGTGGAGCCAAAACGGACTCCGTATGAGTCAGATATCCATGTTTCAGTTAACACTGCGCAAAACTGATTCCGAACGACAGTTACAGACTAGTTCTTGCGTAGTTGCACTCAATTTTTTCCATTCTACTTCACTAAACATATCCATATGAGATCCAATTACTTGTATGGAAATTCAAGAGACCTCGGTTATGATGATGCACTAGGTCCATAGCTGGGACTTTGTGTATGTTCTCGAAATGCGTTTGTCGAGTGCTCATTAAGAAAGTTCTATACAAGTTTCTGAACGAACTCCTTAAGAAAAGTTCTCAAAAATTTCCCTATGAAAGAATCCTTTGAATCATCTACTCGTCACAAATGTTTTGACTACTTTTGGAGCCAAAACATACTCCGTATGAGTCAGACATCCATGTTTCAGTTAACACTGCGCAAAACTGATTCCGAACGACAGTTACAGACTAGTTCTTGCGTAGTTGCACTCAATTTTTCATTCTACTTCACTAAACACTTCCATATGAGATCCAATTACTTGTAGGGAAATGCAAGAGTCCTTGGTTATGATGATGCAATAGGTCCATAGCTGGGACTTTGTGTATGTTCTCGAAATGCGTTTGTCGAGTGCTCATTAAGAAAAGTTTCTATACAAGTTTCTGAACGAACTCCTTAAGAAAAGTTCTCCAAAAGTTCCCTATGAAAGAATCCTTTGAAGCATCAGGTCGTCACAAACATTTTGACTACTTGTGGAGCCAAAACGGACTCCGTATGAGTCAGATATCCATGTTTCAGTTAATACTGCGCAAAACTGATTCCGAACGACAGTTACACACTAGTTCTTGCGTAGTTGCACTCGATTTTTTCCATTCTACTTCACTAAACATATCCATATGAGATCCAATTACTTGTAGGGAAATGCAAGAGACCTCGGTTATGATGATGCACTAGGTCCATAGCTGGGACTTTGTGTATGTTCTCGAAATGCGTTTGTCGAGTGCTCATTAAGAAAGTTTCTATACAAGTTTCTGAACGAACTCCTTAAGAAAAGTTCTCCAAAAGTTCCCTATGAAAGAATCCTTTGAAGCATCTGGTCGTCACAAATGTGTTGACTACTTGTCGAGCCAAAACGGACTCCGTATGAGTCAGATATCCATGTTTCAGTTAACACTGCGCAAAACTGATTCCAAACGACAGTTACAGACTAGTTCTTGTGTAGTTGCACTCGATTTTTT
>NC_057811.1:113955329-113956727 GCF_018294505.1 Triticum aestivum
AAAGTTTCTATACAAGTTTCTGAACGAACTCCTTAAGAAAAGTTCTCCAAAAGTTCCCTATGAAAGAATCCTTTGAAGCATCTGGTCGTCACAAATGTGTTGACTACTTGTCGAGCCAAAATGGACTCCGTATGAGTCAGATATCCATGTTTCAGTTAACACTGCGCAAAACTGATTCCGAACGACAGTTACAGACTAGTTCTTGTGTAGTTGCACTCGATTTTTTCCATTCTACTTCACTAAACATTTCCATATGAGATCCAATTACTTGTAGGGAAATGCAAGAGACCTCGGTTATGAGCTTGCACTAGGTCCATAGCTGGGACTTTGTGCATGTTCTCGAAATGCGTTTGTCGAGTCCTCATTAAGAAAGTTTCTATACAAGTTTTTGAAGAAACTTCTTAAGAAAAGTTCTCCAAAAGTTCCCTATGAAAGAATCCTTTGAAGCATCTGGTCGTAACTAACATTTTGACTACTTGTGGAGCCAAAACAGACTCCGTATGAGTCAGATATCCATGTTTCAGTTAACACTATGCAAAACTGATTCCGAACGACAGTTAGAGACTGGTTCTTGTGTAGTTGCACTCGATTTTTTCCATTCTACTTCACTAAACATCTCCATATGAGACCAATTACTTGTAGGGAAATGCACAAGACCTCGGTTATGAGGATGCACTAGGTCCATAGCTGGGACTTTGTGTATGTTCTCGAAATGCGTTTGTCGAGTGCTCATTAAGAAAGTTTCTATACAAGTTACTGAACGAACTCCTTAAGAAAGTTCTCCAAAAGTTCCCTATGAAAGAATCCTTTGAAGCATCTGGTCGTAACAAACATTTTGACTACTTGTGGAGCCAAAACAGACTCCGTATGAGTCAGATATCCATGTTTCAGTTAACACTACCCAAAACTGATTCCGAACGAGAGTTACTGACTAGTTCTTGCGTAGTTGCACTCGATTTTTTCCATTCTACTTCACTAAATATCTCCATATGAGATCCAATTACTTGTAGGGAAATGCAAGAGACCTCGGTTATGATGATGCACTAGGTCCATAGCTGGGACTTTGTGTATGTTCTCGAAATGCGTTTGTCGAGTGCTCATTAAGAAAGTTTCTATACAAGTTTCTGAACGAACTCCTTAAGAAAAGTTATCCAAAAGTTCCCTATGAAAGAATCCTTTGAAGCATCTGGTCGTCACAAACGTTTTGACTACTTTTGGTGCCAAAACGGACTCCGTATGAGTCAGATATCCATGTTTCAGTTAACACTGCGCAAAACTGATTCCGAACGACAGTTACATACTAGTTCTTGCGTAGTTGCACTCAATTTTTCCATTCTACTTCACTAAACACTTCCATATGAGATCCAATTACTTGTAGGGAAATGCAAGAGATCTCGG
>NC_057811.1:113960481-113965525 GCF_018294505.1 Triticum aestivum
GACAGTCACAGACTAGTTCTTGCGTAGTTGCACTCGATTTTTTCCATTCGACTTCACTAAACATCTCCATATGAGATCCAATTACTTGTAGGGAAATGCAAGATACCTCGGTTATGAGGTTGCACTAGGTCCATAGCTGGGACTTTGTGTATGTTCTCGAAATGTGTTTGTCGAGTGCTCATTAAGAAAGTTTCTATACAAGTTTCTGAACGAACTCCTTAAGAAAAGTTCTCCAAAAGTTCCCTATGAAAGAATCCTTTGAAGCATCTGGTCGTCACAAACGTTTTGACTACTTGTCGAGCCAAAACGGACTCCGTATGAGTCAGATATCCATGTTTCAGTTAACACTGCGCAAAACCGATTCCGAACGACAATTACAGACTAGTTCTTGCGTAGTTGCACTCGATTTTTTCCATTCTACTTCACTAAACATATCCATATGAGATACAATTACTTGTAGGGAAATGCAAGAGACCTCGGTTATGATGATGCACTAGGTGCATAGCTGGGACTTTGTGTATGTTCTCGTAATGCGTTTGTCGAGTGCTCATTAAGAAAGTTTCTATACAAGTTTCTGAACGAAATCCTTAAGAAAAGTTCTCCAAAATTTCCCTATGAAAGAATCCTTTGAAGCATCTGGTCGTCACAAACGTTTTGACTACTTGTGGAGCCAAAACGGACTCTGTATGAGTCAGATATCCATCTTTCAGTTAACACTGCGCAAAACTGATTCCGAATGACAGTTACAGACTAGTTCTTGCGTAGTTGCACTCGATTTTTTCCATTCTAGTTCACTAAACAATTCCATATGAGATCCAATTACTTGTGGGGAAATGCAAGAGACCACGGTTATGAGGTTGCACTAGGTCCATAGCTGGGACTTTGTGTATGTTCTTGAAATGCGTTTGTCGTGTCCTCATTAAGAAAGTTTCTATACAAGTTTCTGAAGAAACTCCTTAAGAAAAGTTCTCCAAAAGTTTCCTATGAAAGAAGCCTTTGAAGCATCTGGTCTTCACAAACGTTTTGACTACTTGTGGAGCCAAAACAGACTCCGCATGAGTCAGATATCCATGTTTCAGTTAACACTGCGCAAAACTGATTCCGAACGACAGTTACAGACTAGTTCTTGCGTAGTTGCACTCGATTTTTTCCATTCTACTTCACTAAACATATCCATATGAGATCCAATTACTTGTAGGGAAATGCAAGAGACCTCGGTTATGTTGATGCACTAGGTCCATAGCTGGGACTTTGTGTATGTTCTCGAAATGCGTTTGTCGACTGCTCATTAAGAAATTTCTATACAAGTTTCTGAACGAACTTCTTAAGAAAAGTTCTCCAAAAGTTCCCTATGAAACAATCCTTTGAAGCATCTGGTCGTCACAAACGTTTTGACTACTTGTGGAGCCAAAACAGACTCCGTATGAGTCAGATATCCATGTTTCAGTTAACACTTCGCAAAACTGATTCCGAACGAAAGTTACAGACTAGTTCTTGCGTAGTTGCACTCAATTTTTCCATTCTACTTCACTAAACATCTCCATATGAGACCCAATTACTTGTAGGGAAATGCAAGAGTCCTCGGTTATGATGATGCACTAGGTCCATAGCTGGGACTTTGTGTATGTTCTCGAAATGCGTTTGTCGAGTGCTCATTAAGAAAGTTTCTATACATGTTTCTGAACAAACTCCTTAAGAAAAGTTCTCCAAAAGTTCCCTATGAAAGAATCCTTTGAAGCATCTGGTCGTCACAAACGTTTTGACTACTTATGGAGCCAAAACATACTCCGTATGAGTCAGATATCCATGTTTCAGTTAACACTGCGCAAAACTGATTCCGAACGACACTTAGAGACTGGTTCTTGCGTAGTTGCAATCAATTTTCCATTCTACTTCACTAAACATCTCCATATGAGATCCAATTACTTGTAGGGATATGCACGAGACCTCGGTTATGAGGATGCACTAGGTCCATAGCTGGGACTTTGTGTATGTTCTCGAAATGCGTTTGTCGAGTGCTCATTAAAAAAGTTTCTATACAAGTTTCTGAACGAACTCCTTAAGAAAGTTCTCCAAAAGTTCCCTATGAAAGAATCCTTTGAAGCATCTGGTCGTAACAAACATTTTGACTACTTGTGGAGCCAAAACAGACTCCGTATGAGTCAGATATCCATGTTTCATTTAACACTACGCAAAACTGATTCCGAACGACAGTTACAGACTAGTTCTTGCGTAGTTGCACTCGATTTTTCCATTCTACTTCACTAAACATCTCCATATGAGATCCAATTACTTGTAGGGAAATGCAAGAGACCTCGGTTATGATGATGCACTAGGTCCATAGTTGGGACTTTGTGTATGTTCTCGAAATGCGTTTGTCGAGTGCTCATTAAGAAAGTTTCTATACAAGTTTTTGAACGAACTCCTTAAGAAAAGTTCTCCAAAAGTTCCCTATGAAAGAATCCTTTGAAGCATATGGTCATCACAAACGTTTTGACTACTTGTGGAGCCCAAACGGACTCCGTATAAGTCAGATATCCATGTTTCAGTTAACACTGCGCAAAACTGATTCCGAACGACAGTTACAGACTAGTTTTTGCGTAGTTGCACTCGATTTTTTCCATTCTACTTCACTAAACATATCCATATGAGATCCCATTACTTGTAGGGAAATGCAAGAGACCTCGGTTATGATGATGCACTAGGTCCATAGCTGGGACTTTGTGTATGTTCTCGAAATGCGTTTGTCGAGTGCTCATTAAGAAAGTTTCTATACAAGTTTCTGAACGAACTCCTTAAGAAAAGTTATCCAAATGTTCCCTATGAAAGAAACCTTTGAAGCACCTGGTCGTCACAAATGTTTTGACTACTTATGGAGCCAAAACGGACTCCGTATGAGTCAGATATCCATGTTTCAGTTAACACTTCGCAAAACTGATTACGAACGACTGTTACAGACTAGTCCTTGTGTAGTTGCACTCGATTTTTTCCATTCTACTTCACTAAACATCTCCATATGAGATCCAATTACTTGTAGGGAAATGCAAGAGACCTCGGTTATAATGATGCAGTAGGTGCATAGCTGGGACTTTGTGTATGTTCTCAAAATGCGTTTGTCGGGTGCTCATTAAGAAAGTTTCTATACAAGTTTCTGAACAAACTCCTTAAGAAAAGTTCTTCAAAAGTTCCCTATGAAAGAGTCCTTTGAAGCAACTGGTCGTCACAAACGTTTTGACTACTTGTGTAGCCAAAACGGACTTCGTATGAGGCAGATATCCATGTTACAGTTAACACTGCGCAAAACTGATTCCGAACGACACTTACAGACTAGTTCTTGTGTAGTTGCACTTGATTTTTTCCATTCTACTTCACTAAACATCTCCATATGAGATCCAATTACTTGTAGGGAAATGCAAGAGATCTCGATTATGAGGATGCACTAGGTCCATAGCTGGGACTTTGTGTATGTTGTTGAAATGCGTTTGTCGAGTGCTCATTAAGAAAGTTTCTATACAAGTTTCTGAACGAACTACTTAAGAAAAGTTCTCCAAAAGTTCCCTATGAAAGAATCCTTTGAAGCATCTGGTCGTAACAAACGTTTTGACTACTTGTGGAGCCAAAACGGACTTCGTATGAGTCAGATATCCATGTTTCAGTTAACACTGCGCAAAACTGATTCCGAACGACAGTTAAAGACTGGTTCTTGTGTAGTTGCACTCAATTTTTTCCATTCTACTTCACTAAACATCTCCATATGAGATCCAATTACTTGTTGGGAAATGCAAGAGACCTCGGTTATGAGGTTGCACTAGGTCCATAGCTGGGACTTTGTGTATGTTCTCGAAATGCGTTTGTCAAGTCCTCATTAAGAAAGTTTCTTTGAAGTTTCTGAACAAACTCCCTAAGAAAAGTTCTCCAAAAGTTCCCTATGAAAGAATCCTTTTAAGCATCTGGTCGTCACAAACGTTTTGACTACTTGTCGAGCTAAAACGGACTCCATATGAGTCAGATATCCATGTTTCAGTTAACACTGTGCAAAACTGATTCCGAACGACAGTTAGAGACTGGTTCTTGTGTAGTTCCACTCGATTTTTTCCATTCTACTTCACTAAACATCTCCATATGAGATCCAATTACTTGGAGGGAAATGCACGAGACCTCGGTTATGAGGATGCACTAGGTCCATAGCTGGGACTTTGTGTATGTTCTCGAAATGCGTTTGTCGAGTGCTCATTAAGAAAGTTTCTATACAAGTTTCTGAATGAACTCCTGAAGAAAGTTCTCTAAAAGTTCCCTATGAAAGAATCCTTTGAAGCATCTGGTCGTAACAAACATTTTGACTACTTGTGGAGCCAAAGCAGACTCCGTATGAGTCAGATATCCATGTTTCAGTTAACACTACGCAAAACTGATTCGGAACACACTAGTTCTTGCGTAGTTGCACCCGATTTTTTCCATTCTACTTCACTAAACATCTCCATATGAGATCCAATTACTTGTAGGGAAATGCAAGAGACCTCGGTTATGATGATGCACTAGGTCCATAGCTGGGACTTTGTGTATGTTCTCGAAATGCGTTTGTCGAGTTCTCATTAAGAAAGTTTCTATACAAGTTTCTGAACGAATTCCTTAAGAAAAGTTCTCCAAAAGTTCCCTATGAAAGAATCCTTTGAAGCATCTGGTCGTCACAAATGTTTTGACTACTTGTGGAGCCAAAACAGATTCCGTATTAGTCAGATATCCACGTTTCAGTTAACACTGCGCAAAACTGATTCCGAACGACAGTTACAGACTAGTTCTTGCGTAGTTGCACTCGATTTTTTCCATTCTACTTCACTAAACATCTCCATATGAGATCCAATTACTTGTAGGGAAATGCAAGAGACCTCGGTTATGATGATGCACTAGGTCCATAGCTGGGACTTTGTGTATGTTCTCGAAATGCGTTTGTCGAGTGCTCATTAAGAAAGTTTCTATACAAGTTTCTGAACGAACTCCTTAAGAAAAGTTCTCCAAAAGTTCCCTATGAAAGAATCCTTTGAAG
>NC_057811.1:113965535-113966186 GCF_018294505.1 Triticum aestivum
ACTTCACTAAACATCTCCATATGAGATCCAATTACTTGTAGGGAAATGCAAGAGACCTCGGTTATAATGATGCACTAGGTCCATAGCTGGGACTTTGTGTATGTTCTCGAAATGCGTTTGTCGAGTGCTCATTAAGAAAGTTTCTATACAAGTTTCTGAACGAACTCCTTAAGAAAAGTTCTCCAAAAGTTCCCTATGAAAGAATCCTTTGAAGCATCTGGTCGTCACAAATGTTTTGACTACTTGTCGAGCCAAAACGGACTCCGTATGAGTCAGATATCCATGTTTCAGTTAACACTGCGCAAAACTGATTCCGAACGACAGTTAGAGACTGGTTCTTGTGTAGTTGCACTCGATTTTTTCCATTCTACTTCACTAAACATCTCCATATGAGATCCAATTACTTGTAGGGAAATGCAAGAGACTTCGGTTATGAGGTTGCACTAGGTCCATAGCTGGGACTTTGTGCATGTTCTCGAAATGCGTTTGTCAAGTCCTCATTAAGAAAGTTTCTATACAAGTTTCTGAACGAACTCCTTAAGAAAAGTTCTCCAAAAGTTCCCTATGAAAGAATCCTTTGAAGCATCTGGTCGCACAAACATTTTGACTACTTGTGGAGCCAAAACGGACTCCGTATGAGTCAGATATCCA
>NC_057811.1:113966196-113967129 GCF_018294505.1 Triticum aestivum
CTTTGAAGCATCTGGTCGTCACAAATGTTTTGACTACTTGTCGAGCCAAAACGGACTCCGTATGAGTCAGATATCCATGTTTCAGTTAACACTGCGCAAAACTGATTCCGAACGACAGTTAGAGACTGGTTCTTGTGTAGTTGCACTCGATTTTTTCCATTCTACTTCACTAAACATCTCCATATGAGATCCAATTACTTGTAGGGAAATGCAAGAGACTTCGGTTATGAGGTTGCACTAGGTCCATAGCTGGGACTTTGTGCATGTTCTCGAAATGCGTTTGTCAAGTCCTCATTAAGAAAGTTTCTATACAAGTTTCTGAACGAACTCCTTAAGAAAAGTTCTCCAAAAGTTCCCTATGAAAGAATCCTTTGAAGCATCTGGTCGCACAAATATTTTGACTACTTGTGGAGCCAAAACGGACTCCGTATGAGTCAGATATCCATGTTTCAGTTAACACTGCGCAAAACTGATTCCGAACGACAGTTACACACTAGTTCTTGCGTAGTTGCACTCAATTTTTTCCATTCTACTTCACTAAACATATCCATATGAGATCCAATTACTTGTAGGGAAATGCAAGAGACCTCGGTTATGATGATGCACTAGGTCCATAGCTGGGACTTTGTGTATGTTCTCGAAATGCGTTTGTCGAGTGCTCATTAAGAAAGTTTCTATACAAGGTTCTGAACGAACTCCTTAAGAAAAGTTCTCCAAAAGTTCCCTATGAAAGAATCCTTTGAAGCATCTGGTCGTCACAAACGTTTTGACTGCTTGTGGAGCCAAAACGGACTCCGTATGAGTCAGATATCCATGTTTCAGTTAAGACTGCGCAAAACTGATTCCGAACGACAGTTACAGACTAGTTCTTGCGTAGTTGCACTCGATTTTTTCCATTCTACTTCACTAAACATATCCATATGAGATCCAATT
>NC_057811.1:113967938-113969955 GCF_018294505.1 Triticum aestivum
CCTCGGTTATGATGATGCACTAGGTCCATAGCTGGGACTTTGTGTATGTTCTCGAAATGCGTTTGTCGAGTGCTCATTAAGAAAGTTTCTATACAAGTTTCTGAACGAACTCCTTAAGAAAAGTTCTCCAAAAGTTCCCTATGAAAGAATCCTTTGAAGCATCTGGTCGTCACAAACGTTTTGACTACTTGTGGAGCCAAAACGGATTCCGTATGAGTCAGATATCCATGTTTCAGTTAACACTGCGCAAAACTGATTCCGAACGACAGTTACAGACTAGTTCTTGCGTAGTTGCACTCGATTTTTTCCATTCTACTTCACTAAACATATCCATATGAGATCCAATTACTTGTAGGGAAATGCAAGAGACCTCGGTTATGATGATGCACTAGGTCCATAGCTGGGACTTTGTGTATGTTCTCGAAATGCGTTTGTCGAGTGCTCATTAAGAAAGTTTCTATACAAGTTTCTGAACAAACTCCTTAAGAAAAGTTCTCAAAAAGTTCCCTATGAAAGAATCCTTTGAATCATCTAGTCGTCACAGATGTTTTGACTACTTGTGGAGCCAAAACATACTCCGTATGAGTCAGATATCCATGTTTCAGTTAACACTGCGCAAAACTGATTCCGAACGACAGTTACAGACTAGTTCTTGCGTAGTTGCACTCGATTTTTTCCCTTCTACTTCACTAAACATATCCATATGAGATCCAATTACTTGTAGGGAAATGCAAGAGACCTCGGTTATGATGATGCACTAGGTCCATAGCTGGGACTTTGTGTATGTTCTCGAAATGCGTTTGTCGAGTGCTCATTAAGAAAGTTTCTATACAAGTTTCTGAACGAACTACTTAAGAAAAGTTCTCCAAAAGTTCCCTATGAAAGAATCCTTTGAAGCATATGGCCGTAACAAACGTTTTGACTACTAGTGGAGCCAAAACAGACTCCGTATGAGTCAGATATCCATGTTTCAGTTAACACTATGCAAAACTGTTCCGAATGACAGTTACAGACAAGTTCTTGTGTAGTTGCACTCCATTTTTTCCATTCGACTTCACTAAACATCTCCATATGAGATCCAATTACTTGTATGGAAATGCAAGATACCTCGGTTATGAGGATGCACTAGGTCCATAGCTGGGACTTTGTGTATGTTCTCGAAATGCGTTTGTCGAGTGCTGATTAAGAAAGTTCTATACAAGTTTCTGAACGAACTCCATAAGAAAGTTCTCTAAAAGTTCCCTATGAAAGAATACTTTGAAGCATCTGGTCGTAACAAACATTTTGACTACTTGTGGAGCCAAAACAGACTCCGTATGAGTCAGATATCCATGTTTCAGTTAACACTATGCAAAACTGATTCCGAACGACAGTTACAGACTAGTTCTTGGGTAGTTGCACCCGATTTTTTCCATTCTACTTCACTAAACATCTCCATATGAGATCCAATTACTTGTAGGGAAATGCAAGAGACCTCGGTTATAATGATGCACTAGGTCCATAGCTGGGACTTTGTGTATGTTCTCGAAATGCGTTTGTCGAGTGCTCATTAAGAAAGTTTCTATACAAGTTTCTGAACGAACTCCTTAAGAAAAGTTCTCCAAAAGTTCCCTATGAAAGAATACTTTGAAGCATCTGGTCGTCACAAATGTTTTGACTACTTGTCGAGCCAAAACGGACTCCGTATGAGTCAGATATCCATGTTTCAGTTAACACTGCGCAAAACTGATTCCGAACGACAGTTAGAGACTGGTTCTTGTGTAGTTGCACTCGATTTTTTCCATTCTACTTCACTAAACATCTCCATATGAGATCCAATTACTTGTAGGGAAATGCAAGAGACTTCGGTTATGAGGTTGCACTAGGTCCATAGCTGGGACTTTGTGCATGTTCTCGAAATGCGTTTGTCAAGTCCTCATTAAGAAAGTTTCTATACAAGTTTCTGAACGAACTCCTTAAGAAAAGTTCTCCAAAAGTTCCCTATGAAAGAATCCTTTGAAGCATCTGGTCGCACAAA
>NC_057811.1:113970385-113975807 GCF_018294505.1 Triticum aestivum
CATCTGGTCGTCACAAACGTTTTGACTGCTTGTGGAGCCAAAACGGACTCCGTATGAGTCAGATATCCATGTTTCAGTTAAGACTGCGCAAAACTGATTCCGAACGACAGTTACAGACTAGTTCTTGCGTAGTTGCACTCGATTTTTTCCATTCTACTTCACTAAACATATCCATATGAGATCCAATTACTTGTAGGGAAATGCAAGAGACCTCGGTTATGATGATGCACTAGGTCCATAGCTGGGACTTTGTGTATGTTCTCGAAATGCGTTTGTCGAGTGCTCATTAAGAAAGTTTCTATACAAGTTTCTGAACGAACTCCTTAAGAAAAGTTCTCAAAAAGTTCCCTATGAAAGAATCCTTTGAATCATCTAGTCGTCACACATGTTTTGACTACTTGTGGAGCCAAAACATACTCCGTATGAGTCAGATATCCATGTTTCAGTTAACACTGCGCAAAACTGATTCCGAACGACAGTTACAGACTAGTTCTTGCGTAGTTGCACTCAATTTTTCATTCTACTTCACTAAACACTTCCATATGAGATCCAATTACTTGTAGGGAAATGCAAGAGTCCTTGGTTATGATGATGCACTAGGTCCATAGCTGGGACTTTGTGTATGTTCTCGAAATGCGTTTGTCGAGTGCTCATTAAGAAAGTTTCTATACAAGTTTCTGAACGAACTCCTTAAGAAAAGTTCTCCAAAAGTTCCGTATGAAAGAATCCTTTGAAGCATCAGGTTGTCACAAACATTTTGACTACTTGTGGAGCCAAAACGGACTCCGTATGAGTCAGATATCCATGTTTCAGTTAATACTGCACAAAACTGATTCCGAACGACAGTTACACACTAGTTCTTGCGTAGTTGCACTCGATTTTTTCCATTCTACTTCACTAAACATATCCATATGAGATCCAATTACTTGTAGGGAAATGCAAGAGACCTCGGTTATGATGATGCACTAGGTCCAGAGCTTGGACTTTGTGTATGTTCTCGAAATGCGTTTTTCGAGTGCTCATTAAGAAAGTTTCTATACAAGTTTCTGAACGAACTCCTTAAGAAAAGTTCTCCAAAAGTTCCCTATGAAAGAATCCTTTGAAGCATCTGGTTGTCACAAATGTGTTGACTACTTGTCGAGCCAAAACGGACTCCGTATGAGTCAGATATCCATGTTTCAGTTAACACTGCGCAAAACTGATTCCGAACGACAGTTACAGACTAGTTCTTGTGTAGTTGCACTCGATTTTTTCCATTCTACTTCACTAAACATCTCCATATGAGATCCAATTACTTGTAGGGAAATGCAAGAGACCTCGGTTATGAGCTTGCACTAGGTCCATAGCTGGGACTTTGTGCATGTTCTCGAAATGCGTTTGTCGAGTCCTCATTAAGAAAGTTTCTACACAAGTTTCTGAAGAAACTCCTTAAGAAAAGTTCTCCAAAAGTTCCCTATGAAAGAATCCTTTGAAGCATCTGGTTGTCACAAACGTTTTGACTACTTGTCGAGCCAAAACGGACTCCGTATGAGTCAGATATCCATGTTTCAGTTAACACTATGCAAAACTGATTCCGAACGACAGTTAGAGACTGGTTCTTGTGTAGTTGCACTCGATTTTTTCCATTCTACTTCACTAAACATCTCCATATGAGATCCAATTACTTGTAGGGAAATGCACAAGACCTCGGTTATGAGGATGTACTAGGTCCATAGCTGGGACTTTGTGTATGTTCTCGAAATGCGTTTGTCGAGTGCTCATTAAGAAAGTTTCTATACAAGTTTCTGAACGAACTCCTTAAGAAAGTTCTCCAAAAGTTCCCTATGAAAGAATCCTTTGAAGCATCTGGTCGTAACAAACATTTTGACTACTTGTGGAGCCAAAACAGACTCCGTATGAGTCAGATATCCATGTTTCAGTTAACACTACCCAAAACTGATTCCGAACGACAGTTACTGACTAGTTCTTGCGTAGTTGCACCCGATTTTTTCCATTCTACTTCACTAAACATCTCCATATGAGATCCAATTACTTGTAGGGAAATGCAAGAGACCTCGGTTATGATGATGCACTAGGTCCATAGCTGGGACTTTGTGTATGTTCTCGAAATGCGTTTGTCGAGTGCTCATTAAGAAAGTTTCTATACAAGTTTCTGAACGAACTCCTTAAGAAAAGTTCTCCAAAAGTTCCCTATGAAAGAATCCTATGAATCATCTGGTCGTCACAAATGTTTTGACTACTTGTGGAGCCAAAACATACTCCGTATGAGTCAGATATCCATGTTTCAAATAACACTGCGCAAAACAGATTCCGAACGACAGTTACAGACTAGTTCTTGCGTAGTTGCACTCAATTTTTCATTCTACTTCACTAAACACTTCCATATGAGATCCAATTACTTGTAGGGAAATGCAAGAGTCCTTGTTTATGATGATTACCTAGGTCCATAGCTGGGTCTTTGTGTATGTTCTCGAAATGCGTTTGTCGAGTGCTCATTAAGAAAGTTTCTATACAAGTTTCTGAACGAACTCCTTAAGAAAAGTTCTCCAAAAGTTCCCTATGATAGAATCCTTTGAAGCATCTGGTCGTCACAAACATTTTGACTACTTGTGGAGCCAAAACGGACTCCGTATGAGTCAGATATCCATGTTTCAGTTTACACTGCGCAAAACTGATTCCGAACGACAGTTACACACTAATTCTTGCGTAGTTGCACTCGATTTTCTCCATTCTACTTCACTACACATATCCATATGAGATCCAATTACTTGTAGGGAAATGCAAGAGACCTCGGTTATGATGATGCACTAGGTCCATAGGTGGGACTTTGTGTATGTTCTCGAAATGCGTTTGTCGAGTACTCATTAAGAAAGTTTCTATACAAGTTTCTGAACGAACTCCTTAAGAAAAGTTCTCCAAAAGTTCCCTATGAAAGAATCCTTTGAAGCATCTGGTCGTCACAAATGTTTTGACTTCTTGTCGAGCCAAAACGGACTCCGTATGAGTCAGATATCCATGTTTCAGTTAACACTGCGCAAAACTGATTCCGAACGACAGTTACAGACTAGTTCTTGTGTAGTTGCACTCAATTTTTTCCATTCTACTTCACTAAACATATCCATATGAGATCCAATTACTTGTAGGGAAATGCAAGAGACCTCGGTTATGAGGTTGCACTAGGTCCATAGCTGGGACTTTGTGCATGTTCTCGAAATGCGTTTGTCGAGTCCTCATTAAGAAAGTTTCTATACAAGTTTCTGAACAAACTCCTTAAGAAAAGTTCTCCAAAAGTTCCCTATGAAAGAATCCTTTGAAGCAGCTGGTCGTCACAAACGTTTTGACTACTTGTCGAGCCAAAACGGACTCCGTATGAGTCAGATATCCATGTTTCAGTTACACTGTGCAAAATTGATTCCGAACGACAGTTAGACACTGGTTCTTGTGTAGTTGTACTCAATTTTTTCCATTCTACTTCACTAAACATCTCCATATGAGATCCAATTACTTGTAGGGAAATGCACGAGACTTCGGTTATGAGGATGCACTAGGTCCATAGCTGGGACTTTGTGTATGTTCTCGAAATGCGTTTGTCGAGTGCTCATTAAGAAAGTTTCTATACAAGTTTCTGAACGAACTCCTTAAGAAAAGTTCTCCAGAAGTTCCCTATGAAAGAATCCTTTGAATCATCTGGTCGTAACAAACATTTTGACTACTTGTGGAGCCAAAACAGACTCCGTATGAGTCAGATATCCATGTTTCAGTTAATACTGCGCAAAACTGATTCCGAACGACAGTTACACACTAGTTCTTGCGTAGTTGCACTCGATTTTTTCCATTCTACTTCACTAAACATATCCATATGAGATCCAATTACTTGTAGGGAAATGCAAGAGACCTCGGTTATGATGATGCACTAGGTCCATAGCTGGGACTTTGTGTATGTTCTCGAAATGCGTTTGTCGAGTGCTCATTAAGAAAGTTTCTATACAAGTTTCTGAACGAACTCCTTAAGAAAAGTTCTCCAAAAGTTCCCTATGAAAGAATCCTTTGAAGCATCTGGTCGTCACAAATGTGTTGACTACTTGTCGAGCCAAAACGGACTCCGTATGAGTCAGATATCCATGTTTCAGTTAACACTGCGCAAAACTGATTCCAAACGACAGTTACAGACTAGTTCTTGTGTAGTTGCACTCGATTTTTTCCATTCTACTTCACTAAACATCTCCATATGAGATCCAATTACTTGTAGGGAAATGCAAGAGACCTCGGTTATGAGCTTGCACTCGGTCCATAGCTGGGACTTTGTGCATGTTCTCGAAATGCGTTTGTCGAGTCCTCATTAAGAAAGTTTCTATACAAGTTTCTGAACGAACTCCTTAAGAAAAGTTCTCCAAAAGTTCCCTATGAAAGAATCCTTTCAAGCATCTGGTCGTCACAAACATTTTGACTACTTGTGGAGCCAAAACGGACTCCGTATGAGTCAGATATCCATGTTTCAGTTAACACTGTGCAAAACTGTTCCGAACGACAGTTACAGACAAGTTCTTGTGTAGTTGCACTCCATTTTTTCCATTCGACTTCACTAAACATCTCCATATGAGATCCAATTACTTGTAGGGAAATGCAAGAGACCTCGGTTATGAGGTTGCACTAGGTACATAGCTGGGACTTTGTTTATGTTCTCGAAATGCGTTTGTCGAGTCCTCATTAAGAAAGTTTCTATACAAGTTTCTGAACAAACTCCTTAAGAAAAGTTCTCCAAAAGTTCCCTATGAAAGAATCCTTTGAAGCATCTGGTCGTCACAAACGTTTTGACTACTTGTCGAGCCAAAACGGACTCCGTATGAGTCAGATATCCATGTTTCAGTTAACACTGTGCAAAACTGATTCCGAACGACAGTTGGAGACTGGTTCTTGTGTAGTTGCACTCGATTTTTTCCATCCTACTTCACTAAACATCTCCATATGAGATCCAATTACTTGTAGGGAAATGCACGAAATCTCGGTTATGATGATGCACTAGGTCCATAGCTGGGACTTTGTGTATGTTCTCCAAATGCGTTTGTCGAGTGCTCATTAAGAAAGTTTCTATACAAGTTTCTGAATTAACTCCTTAAGAAAAGTTCTCCAAAGGTTCCCTATGAAAGAATCCTTTGAAGCATCTGGTCATCACAAATGTTTTGACTACTTGTGGAGCCAAAACGGACTCCGTATGAGTCAGATATCCATGTTTCAGTTAACACTGCGCAAAACTGATTCCGAACGACAGTTATAGACTAGTTCTTGTGTAGTTGCACTCGATTTTTTCCATTCTACTTCACTAAACATCTCCATATGAGATCCAATTACTTGTAGGGAAATGCAAGAGACCTCGGTTATGAGGTTGCACTAGGTCCATAGCTAGGACTTTGTGCATGTTCTC
>NC_057811.1:113976144-113976365 GCF_018294505.1 Triticum aestivum
ACGTTTTGACTACTTGTGGAGCCAAAACATACTCCGTATGAGTCAGATATCCATGTTTCAGTTAACACTGCGCAAAACTGATTCCGAACGACAGTTACAGACTAGTTCTTGCGTAGTTGCACTCAATTTTCCATTCTACTTCACTAAACTTCTCCATATGAGATCCAATTACTTGTAGGGAAATGCACGAGACCTCGGTTATGAGGATGCACTAGGTCCAT
>NC_057811.1:113977322-113980915 GCF_018294505.1 Triticum aestivum
CGAACGACAGTTACAGACTAGTTCTTGCGTAGTTGCACTCGATTTTTTCCATTCTACTTCACTAAACATATCCATATGAGATCCAATTACTTGTAGGGAAATTCAAGAGACCTCGGTTATGATGATGCACTAGGTCCATAGCTGGGACTTTGTGTATGTTCTCGAAATGCGTTTGTCGATTGCTCATTAAGAAAGTTTCTATACAAGTTTCTGAACGAACTCCTTAAGAAAAGTTCTCCAAAAGTTCCCTATGAAAGAATCCTTTGAAGCATCTGGTCGTCACAAATGTTTTGACTACTTGTGGAACCAAAACATACTCCGTATGAGTCAGATATCCATGTTTCAGTTAACACTGCGCAAAACTGATTCCGAACGACAGTTACAGACTAGTTCTTGCGTAGTTGCACTCAATTTTCCATTCTACTTCACTAAACATCTCCATATGAGATCCAATTACTTGTAGGGAAATGCACGAGACCTCGGTTATGAGGATGCACTAGGTCCATAGCTGGGACTTTGTGTATGTTCTCGAAATGCGTTTGTCGAGTGCTCATTAAGAAAGTTTCTATACAAGTTTCTGAACGAACTCCTTAAGAAAGTTCTCCAAAAGTTCCCTATGAAAGAATACTTTGAAGCATTTGGTCGTCACAAATGTTTTGACCACTTGTCGAGCCAAAACGGACTCCGTATGAGTCAGATATCCATGTTTCAGTTAACACTGCGCAAAACTGATTCCGAACGACAGTTAGAGACTGGTTCTTGGGTAGTTGCACTCGATTTTTTCCATTCTACTTCACTAAACATCTCCATATGGGATCCAATTACTTGTAGGGAAATGCACGAGACCTCGGTTATGAGGATGCACTAGGTCCATAGCTGGGACTTTGTGTATGTTCTCGAAATGCGTTTGTCGAGTGCTCATTAAGAAAGTTTCTATACAAGTTTCTGAATGAACTCCTTAAGAAAGTTCTCCAAAAGTTCCCTATGAAAGAATCCTTTGAAGCATCTGGTCGTAACAAAAATTTTGACTACTTGTGGAGCCAAAACAGACTCCGTATGAGTCAGATATCCATGTTTCAGTTAACACTGCGCAAAACTGATTCCGAACGACAGTTACAGACTAGTTCTTGCGTAATTGCACTTGATCTTCGTGAATGCCTTCTTCAATTCTTCCTTGTCCGTGCACATCTGATTCTCCTGGCGTCGAATATGTTGGTTCTGCTCCTGGATGAAAGCTGCAATTGATCCATCCTTCTTGGTCTTGATCATCTCCCATTGCGCGTCTCGACGTCCACAAATCTGATAAATTGTATCCTTAAGCTCCTGGTGGTAGACTTCTCCGATGCGTCCCATGGCGATGTGTGCGGCCATGCTCTTCCCTAAACTCCAAGTTGGTGCTTCGAAAACCAATCTCATGGCACTAAACATCCTTCCTGGAATGATAACTTGAATCTTCCAGCTCTCCTCTTCCGGAAATGTGGCGTTGTAGGTTCCGGTGACGCTTGGTATTCCTATGTTCAAGTACTTGGTGACTTCCTTCAAATGTCGTCCAAACGACGTGTCTTCATCTGGTTGCATGAACTAGCTCCTTGCATTCGCCATTCCTAAAAGAGTAGAAAGTGGAGAGGGGTCAGAAATGAGAAGAGAGAAGTTTTCTAGGGCTTAAGCTTAGTGGTCGTGTCCTACAGTCAACGTGTGCTCTGATACCAACTTTGTAGCGACCAGACCTCAAATGGCCTGTGCTGCTGTGCACCAGTGTCATCCCTGGATCAGTAATGCTGACACGCACAGTACAAATGGAGGATTTATAACAGAGTAGCAATCACACACTTATTACATCGAATATCTCTGAAGAGATTAAGTATGATAAACATGGCTTAAGGCCATCTAATAACGATAACAGCGGAAGACATGGAAGATAAGTGAGTCCATCAACTCCAGCGGCATCACTAAGTATAAGACCACGACCTAAACACCTTACTCGTCGTCTGAAAAGTCTACAACATGAAACGTTGCAGCCCGAAAACGGGTCAGCACATAGAATATGCTGGCAAAGTAACACATAGAGAGCAATGAACAATAATAATGCTATACTATATGCATTTATGGCTGGTGGAAAGCTCTATGGTTACAGTTTTGCGAAAAGCCAATTTTATCCTACTTCAAAGGAATAAATTTTATTTAACTATCATGGTGGTTGAAACATTGAGAAGGTACCTCCAACTCAATCCCAATTAAGTATCATCATTACCCCAACAAAATTAATTATAAGTATCACGGTGATGAGATTCAAATGATAATCCAGGTACTAGATACTCAAGTTGTCCATAACCGGGGACACGGCTAATCATGATCAGTTTGTACACTCTGCAGAGGTTTGCGCACTTTTCCCCACAAGACTCGATCGCCTCCGCTTGATTCTCGCACTGCATGGTGTTTGAGAAACGGATGACCGAGACACAGTCTTTCAGAAACAATCACTCTTTACTCTGGATGGACCGGTACACCTACTTTCCCCTACATCTGCTAGTCCACCTCTTCAAGAGATCATGTAACCTACTCAGCTATGCTAGAGCCCATAATAGCTTGTGGCTGCACACGGAAGTTTCTAGCATGAATAATCTTATGATCCCTTTGAGCCTGGGTGGCGGACCTTATACATACAGACAACACTGGGTTCTCCAGGTGCCTCAATCCACCCAGATGTGAGTTTTAGTTGCCACCTTAAGTTGAACCATTAATAAACATCTCACATCTGTCATGAATATCTCTCAAACCCAATCCACGTCTACGAGCATAGCATGGCAATAATAAAAGCAACGTAGAAGTAACTCCCAAGGGTTTGATAAGAAAACAGGTAATAGGTACTACCTCAACTACTTCCCAGTTCCCACAGTTTAATTAGATCCTAATCATGCAATTGTTTGAGGAATAGATCTAATGCAATAAAAATTGGGTATGAACGGGATATGATCAAAGTGTTACTTGCCTTGCTGATGATCCGCAAAACCTAGCGAGTCGAAGTAACAAGCGGCACACTCCGGGTACTCTATCGCAAACAAACAAGCATACAATCAGTACTCATCTAATGCACAGGTAAAACTCGAATGAAAGATCTAACCAGAAAGTTCAACTTAAGAACTCCGGTTTGCAAAAAGAATCAACTCGAAAGAAGCAACGAAAGTCAAACGGCGAAAGAAAGAAACTTCGTTTGCTAATCTGGATCTAGGTCAAATTTTACTGTAGCAAAAACTTGTTTGAGTAGGTTAAACGGAAAGAGAATTTCGAGACGAAACTCTAGGCACTTGAATCACCTGATTCCGATAAACGAGCGAGAAGTTAAACAGAATCGAAGATTCGATCAGAAATCGAATCTGAGAAAATCGCAGAAAAATCCGACGAAAAAGAAAAACGGACGAACGGTTAAAGAACGGACGTTCGTTAACAGAGAAAAACCGACGAACGCGTTCGTTAAAACGAACGGTTCGGTGAACGCTCGCAGAATAATAAAACCGAAAAAAACCGGTCTAGGTTTTTTTTAGAAGAAAACCGGTAAACCGAACGGCATCGAGGTCTACCTCCTCGGGGCGGCT